>NC_072737.1:120894362-121105135 GCF_026930045.1 Uloborus diversus | reverse complement strand
AAGCTGAACAATGCAAAGCCGTCGTTATGAGAGGTGGTAGTTAAGAAACCCTCTTAACTATTAAATTATCACATAGTTTCACGAGCTTTACTTTAAAAAAAATAATTCGTAACCTACAAAAAACTAAGATCGAGCCGTAATTATTTCCTTTTATACTATGTAATAAATGAGTTTGTTAATACCGCTCGAGATTTCTCCGTCATATCATACTATTGAATAAAATGCAAAATTTTAACAAAATTCAATGAAAACTGCAATTCCAAAATTTTTTATACTGGGAGAACTACACATTACACAAAATAATTAAGCTTGTAACAGTTTCAATAGCTAAGAATTTATATAAATGCTTTTTTTTTTGATTTATCACTATCGTTTTTTATATGTATTCAGTTTTTTTAATCTTTATTTATTTTAGCTTTTTCAGTCTTAAGCAGACACCAAGAGTAAAAAGACCGATTCTTCCTGCGGAAACAAAAAGGTCTAGATGAGATTTAAAGATGATCACTAGAGTTCTGATTTTGGAAACGATTTGTTTTCATAGTTATCATCGCTGAAATTAAGATTGAAAAAAGACTCTAAAACATTGTTAGTTCAACTACATTAATATTGCTTTACTGCCATTATTATTCATGGCATTTAGTTACTCTACGATAGTTTATTCTTATTTACAGTTTAAAGCATACAAAAATGGAGAACTTTGAACTTCCTTATCGTAGTTTATAACAAAAAACATAAACTCAAAACTTAACTTACAAGCAAAATATTTATTTTTGCACAATTAAATATGCCCTTGTTTAAAATAAACACATTCAAACCTGTTTTTATTGCGGTAGATAGGCATCACATAAAGAAAATCGCGCGCAAAAAAAAAAAAAAAAAAAAAAAAAAAAAAAAAAAAAAAAAAGCTCGAAACTTCACCAGTAGCTATAAAAAGTTGTTTACGCAACACAGAAAACTAGGACGACGATAATACTAAATAACTAGGAATTGCTTATTTAAACGGAATCAAAATAAACCAAGTAATAATAATTTTGCTTATAGTCAGACAAAATTTCCCGAAAAAGGAAATTTTTGAGCGGTCACAGTAACCTTCTATTGAGGTGCCCCTGTCGTCTCTTAAAGCTACTACTTCACACTCGTTTTATAAATAATTTCGTCAATTGAGTCCCAATCCGATTGCAATTTTCATATATATATATATATAAAGCCAAAAAAAAAAAATCTCCCAAAAAATAGCAACGAAAATCCGCACACAATCAGGTTTGAGTGTATTCATAATAACATGTCCTAAGTTTGATTGCTGAGATTGTAAATTCCTTCTTTTAGTGTGCGGCTCTTTTAGATACCTACCAACTAGAAAAGTCACTATTGTACCGCTTCGTGAATATAAATAAAAAGTCATCCCTTAACTTTTATTTAATACTAGCAAAAATACCCGGCGTTGCCTGGGTTAGCAATAATTATCAGACACAATCGTTACTTTGTTTTCTGTTTTAAGTGAAAGAACTTAAAACACACCTTTTTGACGTGACTTAAAATCTAGCTTCTTCCTTACTCATAAAAATAAAGTAGCAGTAAGTAAAAAGAGCACAATAGTATTCATTTAGAAACGAAAACACGAAATTTAAGCGTATACAAATTTGAAGAATTTCCGAAATATGAAATTAAACTTCACATGTTTAAAAAGATTTATCAGTTAATACTTATTTTTTTTCTACATGGAGTCTTACCTTCTCTGTATGTCTATTGAAGAACGAACTGTTTAAAAAAATATAGCCGCGCCCGTGATCCCCTTAAACTTGTTTTAGTTATTTTGGAAAATCTTAATTATTGTGGGTTCTAGGTGCGATTTAAAATATTACCGTATTTGCGGGAATCGTTTTGGGATACCTTGGATAATGCTCCCCCTCCTTACTTTGTAAAACGGTATGTTACTAATTTTTGTTAAAGAGATATTGTCGCCATATGCTAAGATACTTTTGGTCACCATAAAATGGCGCTAAACAATTTCATCCGTAATGTTTCCAAAATAAGTAGTAAAATTTGGCAATGGTTTGAATTTGTGCACAAAGTCACATTAATGGAAGTTTTTGTGCTGTTTATGGATTTGCCTAATTTAGTTGTTGGATTATTTTACAGTAAAAAAAGTTTTTAAAGATTCTTTGATTGACGATATCTTGTTTACATGGTGAAAGCTGACAAACATTATTACGTAATCTCTGACTTCAAAAACCGTGATAGTTGAAAAAACTGCCAAATGCATCCGCTACTGAAATCTTTCTGCATAAATTTTGGCGAGGTTTCTGCTGTTAGATTGGATTATTAGCCAATCTTGGGGGAAAAACGTTACTTTAAGATTTGACTTGAGAAAAGCCTCAAACAGTCAGACGAAACACAAAAACTTCAGCAATTCTGACTATGAACCGGGAGTTGAGATGATACACTAAATAATGAATTGGGTTGAGGAAAGCCTTCGAACATGGAACAAAAAAAGTCCATAACTCGTTTTTCATACAATTTAGAACTTTCTAACAGATGTCATCTTCAGCAGAAAAATAAGCGCTTTCGATGGACACATAATTTTAATATGTGCACGTATTTTTTAACCGTCATATTGGGGCATTTATGCGAAAATTTGGACAAATTAGAATAAAAATGGAACTATCAATCGGATTTTTATCGAACTGGTCTACAAACCTCCCCAGTACCAAAAAGAACAAACGGTGAAAGTTTCAGCCAAATCTGCCGGGTAGTTTCTGAGATCTTAGGGAACAAATTTACCAAAGTCCATTTTTATATATATAGATAAATGAGTTTAAATGCCCTAGATTTACATATATGGGGGATATAATGGAGAAAAAGGACAGTTAAAAGTTTACAAACAGTTCTCTACTGCTGCAACATTGTAAATTTCAGAGCAACAAATGAAGATATGTTTCGATTTACTAGCATCGTATTAATATTCGTTAACCTATCTAAGGATGAATATTACGTCAAACGTACCTTTTACCGTTTGAAACGAAATATTTATCATGTAAAAAATCGATGATACAGAATTCTATCAAATTCAACTTTTCTTATTGTTTAATTTTTCTGAAAATTTTCATCTGTTAACAGACATTATTTTTTGACCTCATTAAATTTAGCTATTTTGACTTTAAAAAAGCCTACAGTTTAATAAGAAGCATCTAAAAGACAAAATTAAAAATTAACTCACAAGTAATTTTGAATCTGAATGGATGAAAAAAAAAATACATAAACCAGAATAGCAGCAGCTTTAAAATTTTTTAACAAAAGTATTTATATCTTTTTGGAAAAATTTTTTGGCATTTGGAAAAGCAAATAAATAAATGAATGAAAATTGAACCTCATTTAAGTTATAATTTGTATCATAAATAATATAGTTTGCAGCTCTTTTTTTTTTCGAGTAAATATGAAACATTCCGAATATTTTTGTATCCTCTGTTGTAAAAAAGTCAACTATTTAAGTTGAAACTTTAGAAAAAAAGTTTAAAAATTCTTTTGAATCATCCTTATTTTACAATGGAAACATTTGAATTTTTACTTTAATTCATTTTAATTCCGTCAATCGTTGACTTTCTACGTGGTGCATCGACGTATCATTGTATAATAGACGTGAAATAATATTTCGATTTTTATCAAAACCGTTTTTTATATTTCCTGAAACTATAAGCACTATGGATGTGTATTCCAAATATCCAATCCCTTCCTGAGCCATACTGTACAACCCCTCTCTTTACACAACATATCTGTAAAATTATTAATTACTTTAGGCGTTTAGTATATTTTTGCTACTTTATAAAGTTCATTATAAGATATTAGTCCTGGCCCCACAATGTAGTCCCGTAAAAATTTTTAGGTCCAGAGATTTTCTCTTTAGAATTTTGATCTGTAGGTGTTCTATTGTGAGAATATCTTGGGTAGACATGTTGAATCCTGCGCGAAATAATTTTACAGGCCATCAAAGATAGCGGCCATTTTGGTTCACTTGCTCATTACGTTTTTCGCAGCGTGCATGCCTATAAATTTAATTTGAGTTTTGAACTGAGATTTTTGGCGCCTAGAAAGTCAATTAATGTAATAGTTACGTCATTAAAGTCACTCTGGCTATTTCCACATTTTTTTCGTGAGATATCTCTGACGTTTTCTGTTTAATATTCTGGTTACTAGATAAGTGAACAAAAATTAATAACTCTTAATGAGACCAAACGATTTTAAAGTGCGAAATCTTTTGTGTAAATCAATATTTTTCAAGGTCACTAGCGCAGCCAGCAACACCTTCTGGAGGGGGTTTTTTGATCAAAAATACTTTAATTGAGGGTTTTTTTGATCAAAACAGCCCTTTCATATGCATAAGCTACTGTATTCGAATTTGCATTCGTGTTAAAACCAATGACTCTGGGGATTCTTCGCCCCCCTCCCCCCGTTTGCTGCGCCAATGTTCAAGGGTACTTATCGTCTGTTAGCAAAGTAATTGTTTTCAAATAAAAATATTCCACAGTTGCAAAAACTTTTTGTTTCATCTTTTTCTGTGACTAACTATTTAAGCAATGGGTGATATTTCTAAAAATAGTTTAGAAAGTTTTGGTGTGCAATTGAAGGCATCTGAAGACAGTTTTGACAAACGGAAATGTATTATATATCAAAAAGAATCAAGAGAAAAAATGTTTTCTGAACAAAAACGAGTTTGTGAAGTTGCTGAAATACTCAAAGGCGCAATATTGAAAAACGCTGCAAGAATTTTTACGGGCACACATTGTGGGGCCTGGAATAATATAGTACCTGTACCTTAGAGCCAGAGAGTCCAAAAATTGCGGTTTTCGGTTTATAAGTGCATTGTATGCAGAAGCCTATTCCGCGTCGAGCTATGGAAACATAATTCTTTAGAAAAAATCTTTTTCAATTTTTCATCACGGTTAAAAGAGCTCTCGTCCCATTCTTTACATGCACCAGAAAAAAAGTTTTTTCTGGTGCATGTTCTGCTGTAAAAATACCATAATGTCACTAATGTCCTTCTGGCTCTAAGGTACCGATATTGCACATTAAAAGCAGTTGTCTTTACTAATAATAAAGCTGAAAGCATACCTGGATCTTTGCTTTTCTGTCTGGATGTCTGGATCTCTGTGCCACGCATAGCGCCTAGACCGTTTTGCCGATTTTCATGAAATTTGGCACAAAGTTAGTTTGCAGCAGGGGGGGGGGGTGCATCTCGAAGCAATTTTTCGAAAATTCGATTTTTTTTTCTATTCCAATTTTATGAAAATTTTACCTAGCAAATTATCACAACATGGAATAGTAAATTACGGAATTATCATAACGTGGAACCGTAACATGGGCGAGCCATTTAACATAGCAAATTGGTGAAAAATTCATCATCCATTATTTGTAAATATACAGGCAAACCAAATGACCTTTTAATTTTCGCCTACGGGCAAAGCCGTGAGGGTACCATTAGTGTTCATATAAATTAATAAGATAGAAAACTTACCTTTCAAGCATAGTTAGTTACTTTTAAAAATGTAAAACTACCCGTTTAGACATTAATTAACAGAAGCCTGCAGCTCAAATGATATAGAGCAACAAGTATAGAGCTGAGATAGCTTCAAAGGAGTCCCGAAAACTAAAAGCGATTTTTGTTTTAAACATAATCATAGGTGTCCTATTATATCTTAGTCCTCTCAAGCTTACCTGTTGAAAAAAAGCCTCGCTTTAAGATATTCAATCTTGAATATTTTATTGGTTGAACGATCTTAGAATGTAGAGGATCTATAATCAATGTAGCACATTAAAAAGAAACCTTAACCTATTTTTATTAAGCAAGTTTGTAATTGGTGAAATAATGGTGAGTAATTGGTAAACCATGACAAACTTTAAGCCTAAAGCATCTTCAAAATGTATCAAATTACAACTCAGACTAATTTATGTTGATTTGAATATCTCCATAATCTCCGTAACTTATCTCAAAACTTGAAAAAATTGTGATTGAAAAATTCTTACTATTGGTTAAAATCTCAATTTCGAAATGATCACCATCATAACATTCTCAACTTTCTCAAATGTATAAAATTTAAGTACTGTAAAACAGCCATATTCCCTATTTTCATGCATAGAGGGCACCGTTACCTTGCAGGATGTTCTTTGTATTGTGTGATGTGTTTGTTTCTATTAAAATACATTTTATAACTTAACTTTGTGGAGACCTTCACTTACTGTACAAAGAAAACCACAAGAAAAACAAACTGCCGTAAACCTCAACATTCAATAGCTCCCTATTATTAGCTGTTCTTGTTGTACATTTGAAATGAGTGAGGGCACGACTTACACACCATCGGATATTACCGCGGAAGTTAATAGCTCTACCCTAGTCATCACAAAGTCCTTATGTTAAGTATTTGACATATTTATGCTTTAATTATTTTGTTTCTAATTTATCGGTTATTTTTAATAACCACATTAGCTTTAAAATACAAAATATAAATTATTTAAGAGCAAAATGCAAAGAGCTATAACATTTACAAAAACAAGTTACTTAGCATTTTCCCTCGTTTTAAGTGTAACAAAAGATTGTTGCAATTTCGTTAATGTTATACTTTTCAAACTTCAGCAAGAGAAATATATTCTGAGGTAATTACGTACGTAGATAATCGTAACCGAGTGAGCTTAATGTCAAAGACTCGAGGTTGCTCTTTGTTTTCTGAAAATACCGTTAGAGCGCCTCGTAAACGGTGAAAGTTTCTTCGTAACTGATGCTTTCTTCATAAAAGTTTTGGGAATGCGTTTTCAGAAGTCTTTCGGGAAAGTTGGATTGCTCAAAAATTGCTCTCACAAAAATGCATCTTTTAACAATGTGGTGTATGAATTTTTGATGAGTATGACGTCTGGCGGGTAGTAAACTTCAAACTAGCGAATAGGATAAAAGAAATGTAATGTTAAAAGTTCATACATGAAAAGTACCAAGTACCCTGAACTATGCGTTTGTTTAATTTTTCAGTTTCATTTTGAAAAATCTGCCTATATGGGTGATTAATATCTTGCAAACGCGTTTTGATGCACTAGTTTTGAGGTACTTAAAAATAAACAATATATTACGTATAAAAATTAAAAATAGCTAATTCAGCAACCCTTTATGTGCACTTCATCCTATTAAGAAGCTGGCAGAGTGGTGTAGTGGATACACGCTGGTTTGGTCTCCTAAACCCAAAGGCGCAGGATCAAACCTGGCTCCATTCAGAGGATGTTTAAGAAACAGAAAATTGATAGTGCCTATGTCGTGTGACTATGAGGCATGTAAAAGATCCCTCGAGTACTCGTTTGGCTTTTAGTGCTCTTGGTAAAAACTAAATTCCTAGTGCAGTTTCGCATCAACTAGAGCCCATGTGTCCCCCTTCTGGTGGCACATTTCGTGAAGCTCTTTTAAGGGGAGCATTTAACCTGATAGAGTGGACAAATTACCTGACTATCTTGGCAGTAAGCTTCAAAGTTGCAGTTTTATTTTTTAATGTTAGAAATTTATTTCATATAAGTTATTAGTGATCTGTTTTACATAGCTTCTGGAACAACATTAAGAAATGTCGAAAGTATTATCTATTACTTTTCATTAACATAAGTAGTATTTGTAAGAAGGTTTTTTTCTTGGGTGAGTCATGGTGCATCCACGACACAATGATAGAACTAATGACAATAATCCTAATACTACTATGACTATTAAATATGATGACAATAAAAAATAATAATAACAACATTGTTATTTTTTGAAACGAGCCCGCTTACAACTAATCTTGTTTACACTACAATATATTTGAACTTATAAACATAGATACGACCTTAATCCACATGATTTCAATGATATGAGAAATTTAACTGACTAATTTAGTCTTTTAATACTAATAGCATTAACATATTCATATAGGTTAAACGAAAAATGCTACATAATGCATCTCTTTTCTGTTGCCATCTCAGCATCGTGTACAAGTTAATGAAAAAGAAATAAATTATTTTTAAAATGATTTACCTTTTACTAGAGCAAAATTTTAGTTTTACATTTGATTTTGAACACAATAAATCTAATTTTGCCGCACTCTCAATCCTAATTAACTTATTCATCGAAAAGTTATGTAAGTAAATAGTATGTGACACAACGATTCTTATGCGAAGAATTGGACAATTTTCTTTTCTTTTGTACCTTTCTTTTCACTAACAAAATTACCCTGGCACATAAAAAGCTGATATTATGAACCATAACTATTGCTTTCAAGTATTTTTTTTTCTTTTCCCAAAAATATACCTACCTACGCCAATACGAGTAAAAATTCTAAAATATTCAAACCTTCTTTACTCGATGTTTGTTTACTTCGACCATTTACGAGCCACATTTTAGGGCTTTAAAATCCTTTCAAGAAATCACGAAAGTTGAAAAATCCTCTTTGCGGGAAGTATATGTAGAATGCTCCGCCTAAAAATGCCAAATGCACTGCTTCTAGAAAATGAGATGTCGTTTCTTTCTTTTTGTAAATCGTGCAATCTGCAAATATATGTACGTGTATCTCATTTAAAAATGCTGCACTGAAAAGATCCTCAAACCCTGTGTGACCTAACGTCATACAAAAACTTTTACATGGCTGTTAAAAGTGTTATAACGGTAGCTTAAGTTTTTTTTTTGCCTTGCAAGAACTTTTTTTATATATACTAGTTCTGGTAACAGGCTTTTAGAAAATATTTTATCAAAGATCGTTTAGTCCAATACTTAGCATCATTAATGCATCTACTAAGGTTAATAATTGCACTTCTATAGATAATATGAACTGAAAGGGTTTTTTTTTGCGATATAGGAACATGAAAAAAAAGTTTTAAAAAAAGACATATTATAGGAAAAATATTATTCGGAAGAGCCGGAAAAATCTCCTTTTCAAAAATAGTTCAAATGACGCCTGTACAAATTATGAATTTTTAAAACGATAAATAGAAGCACTGATAAATGACAGGGTGCATGAAATTTCAAAATTAACATTTTTAATGTTATTTTAATCAAAACTTTTATATATATATATATATTTTCAGTAATTTTAATGTATAAGTTTAATAAGGCATATGCTAAATACGCGTGAAGTTATTTAATTAGTGCGCATGACAGTCCTACTTTGTAAATTAAATCTGTACGGCTATTTTTTTAAAAAAAGAAACCTTTGCCTTTACTAATAATAAAGCTGAAAGTATCTCTCTCTCTCTCTCTCTCGACCTCTGTGACGCACATAGCACTTAGACCGTTAGGCCGATTTTCATGAAATGTGGCACAAAATTAGGTTAGCATGGAAGTGTTCGCCTCGAAGCGAATTTTCAAAAATTCGACTTCGTTCTTTTTCTATGATTTTATTTTTACCATCATTGGTGGATTTAATTCCACTGCACTGAGCAAATTACCATAACATGGACGAGCATATTAGCATATCTTATAGGCGGGAAATTCATTGCCTATTATTTGTAAATATATAGGTGAACCAAATGACCTTTTAATTTTCTACTGCGGGCAAAGCCGTGTGTAGACCGCTAGTAAATACCTAAAAGCAAGAATTTGCAGCTCGCGAAAGAAGGTTATAAAGTCTGATGTTCAAGTGCCCTTAAAAGTTCGAACCAGTACATTTTTCATCATATATATATATATATATATATATATATATATATATATATATATATATATATATATATATATATATATATATATATATACAGTGGCTCCCAAAAGTCTTCGTATACCTACGATTTTCAATGAAATAGGCCCCATTTATTGGTTAGAATTAATATTTCTTAATAGGTATTTAATTACAAGATCTATGGATCTATTTTTAACAAAACTACATGAAAGTTTTTGATAAAACATTAAAACTTAATTTTTTAAAAATCAAAAACCAAAAAGTGCCGGAATTTTTATCTCACAAAAGTCTTCGTACACTTTGAAAAAATGTCAAAAAATTAGTAAATAATCTAACTTTTTACAAAATTATTATTTAGTAGAATATCATACAGCACCAACAACAGCTTTTTAACGTCCGGGAGTAGATTTCATTGTTTTTTCTTTCTTTTTTTTATGCAATTTCTGTGTAAGTGTTCAGTCGCTCTTCGAGTCTTACTGTTTCGATTTCGCTTTTAGTTTCAATGGTGTATTTTCGTAATCTAGCTGCCAGATATCTCCAAATATGTTCCATTATGTTTAAATCTGGCGATTGAGGAGATATTTCTAAGTTTAAGGACAATTTTTGAGGCACCAAACGCAAACGTGTACTTCTTATCGTTATATTGATAAAAAACAAAATTGCTTCCGATTACCAAATTTTGGGCTAAGAGTTTAAAATTGTTTTTTAAAATGTTTAAATGAACAGCATGATTCATTATTTTTTCTAAAAATTCTAAATTTCCAAGTCCTGATGCAGTTATGCGCCCTCACTCAAGAACACCTTCACCGTCCTGATTAAGTGATCCAACTAAGTTCTTAAGATAAAATTCCTCATTTTTTCTTCTATTGACAGATATACAACAATTTAACCTAAAATATTGAATTTATTTTCATCAATCGGTAAGACGTTGTTCCAAAAGGTTTTGAGTTTATTTATCATTGATTTTACGACGGAAAGCGCAAGCTTACTGTTTTTCGCACGACAAGAAAATTTCTGCGTGAAGAGATCCCCTTTAAATCAGAGAACTTGACGAACAATTTTAGGTGAAAATTAAACATAAAATGTTTCATTCAATTCTGCAGAAGCTTTTTCAGCACTCAAATATGTATTTTTCATAATTTTTTTAACTGTAAACCTCCGATCACGCTTTGTTAACTTTGCCGGTTGGCCTTTTCTTACCTTGTTTTCCATCCGATTCTTGTCTTTAGATTAACTAATTTAGAGACATTTTTAAGCAATTTATGTCTACTGTGAGGGGAAAAAACGAATTTCGAATCGTGTTTGTTGTTTTCTACTCATACCTGCCATTTATTAGGGAATAAATAAACAAAAAAATAAAGGCAAATGGCTTTACAGTGTTATTACAATGCAATAATAATAATAAAAAAAAAAACAAACACATATGATAATTTTAATCATGAATTTATTCGAAAGTATTTCAGTGTACGATGGCTTTTGTGGAGTAGTTTTTCTCTGTCTCTTCGTTTTATGGCAAATTTCAAAAATAAAATCTGGCAATATTTTGAAAAAAACTTCTGGGTTTTATAGAATTTGTAAAACAGAAGAAAAATTGCAGACGTTCTGTGCTGGCAACTCTAATTTAAGTTTTAGGAGATACGATCAACTACAGAGCTCCACAAGTCAATAAAGCTTTAACTTGTTATGACGACCGTTTCTAAAAAGAAGATTTCTCGTAAATTCTATTTATGTCATCCCTCAGACGTAATTTGTTTTCAGAAAATATTTATTAAACATTCTATGCATGCCAACTAGTTTAACATGCTGGTTAACCTAGTCTTTTTATACAAAGTATATGGTAATATTATGTGGTGCTAAGCAAAAAAGTCGTATCTGGACTTTTATCAACATTGAGTAACGGTCACCAAGTAATTCTTTGTCACATATTTTAGCTAAATGCAATGTTTTATAGTCATTTGTGAATGGAAGTATTTTTTTTTTAATCTGAAAAAGTTGCTTTCGTATCAAATACATGGAGGCACACAACTTTACACGGCAATTTCTCATTTTGACTTTGAATTCAGATACGACTTTTGCGCTCAGTATGGAAATATTAATGTTACACTTGGTATGTTCTGACGCTCTAAGTTTTCTCTCTTTTAAAACTTCTGAATCACGGACATTAATGTTGAGGGTTTTTTTTTTTTGCAGACAGTTCAAATTTCAACTAAAAATGTTTTCCTTTTGATGTAAGGGAACGTGTTTTCAGGCAGGTGCTTAGACGATGCTAGACTGTAAAAACGAGTCAGAAACGTTCCAGGAAAGTAAAAGGCTGCTGTTGTGCCCAATTTCTGGAAGTACATCTTGCAAAAACCAGGAACGTTTTCCGCTAATAGTCAGCAACCTTTCTGAAATAATCCTTGAAACTTTCTGAAGCATTAGTATATCGCCCCTGTTAAAGTCAATCATGTCTTGGGAACCTTCTAAAAAGTAAAGTAGGTTTAATGTTATTGATTAAACCTTTCCTGATTTACCAAGAAAGCTCAAGTAGCATTAGAGAAAGCATGGCCAAAGCTACGCGAGATTTGCAAGTAAGAACCAAGGACATCCCTTTCCTGCAATTCCTGTAGCTAGCCACTGACTTATTTACTAACATCAGTCACCACCAGGCTTAGTCAAACTGGATGGGCAACAAGCGAACTTAAGCCGATACACTTAATAAACACGCTTATTTAATCCTTAAACTGGTACCTAAAAGTATTTTTCAAAAAGGTTAAACACTGTAAAAACAATTCAGAAACGTTCCTGGAAAATAATGAGCAGCTGATGTGCCCAATTTCTGCTGGTAAAACACCTTACAAGAACCAGAAATATTTTCCGCTAAAATTCAGTAACCTTCCTGAAATTATCCGGGAAGTTTCCTGAAAAGTTCAGAAATCATCCTGTTATAAGCCAAACGTGTCTCTGTAACTTTAGGTAGGTATAGTGTAGGTAGTAATACCTTAGTAAGTAAGTTAGTTTAGGTAGTAATACCTTGGAACCTTCCTGATTTATAAAGAAAGCTCCATAAGCAGTATTGCAAACACGGTCAAAGCTAAGCCAGAATTTTAAGCAAGTATCGAGAATTTTCCTTGCCTGCAACTCTTACACAGCAATGTAGTCCATACTTTTTCGCTCTCTTTGTGAGCTTAACAGCTTGGACATGCCGTAGTCGAACTGAAGGTGATACAATTTATGAATACGCTCAGTTAATCTTTAAACTGGGAGCTAAAAATATTTTTCAGAACAGTGAGTAGTCTGTATTCGTGCAAGTTGTAGCAATTCAGGAAACTTTTTGACAATGATACTTGATTTTTCCAGGAAGTGTATAAAAACCATTGAAATCCCGATAAGTTACACGAAAATTCTCAGTAACGTTTCAGAATTTTTTTACAGTGAAAGTTTGCATTCGTTCAACTTGTAGCAATTCATAAAACTTTTTTGCGAAAATACTTGATTTTACAGGTAAATAGATGAAAACTTGTGAAATCTCGAACCATTCACGGAAATAACCAGAAACCGTTTCGGAATTTTTTTTTACTGTGTATCAGTATCTAACTCTAATCAACCAACAGCTGATAGCAACTATTTTAGACGTAGATTTTCATATGCCAACCGATTACCATAATCAAGCAATGTCACTTTCCTATCACTACACTTAATCTTTATGTCCTTCCATTTCAATTAATATTTTCTACTTAACATCATTTAGTTCTTGTACAGGAAATACATCTGAATAATACCCGTTTGGATTTGGAAATATTTTACTCGGTATATATACTTTTAGGAAAATTAGAATGACAAAGCTTTGATGATTTTACAAATTCAAATCTTGGAGAAGTATCCCTTTAAAGCAAAATAAATCAATTTCGATGCAAATCACGTTGATGTGTTTCCTCAATACAGCTTTGTGTGTTTGAATATTTCTCTCGCATCATGAATCTTTAAACATTAAAATGTCTGTAATGATCACTTGTTCTAGTATGTTTACCATCCTAATTTATGCATACGGGTTCTGAACTTGGTGAATCTGAGTTGATAGGATTCAAAATTTAGAATTTATATGGTGATTCAGTCAGCATGTTTTAGCTTTTGATTTGGCAAAACAATGCATGATATTTAAATAAATACCTTTGCACTTGAACAGTAAAATAAGATATAACTACGTACGTTTTATATTGTCCGATAAAACTTGATTAGGGGAAGGTTGCCGTCAATGAACCACATAACAATTAAATTTTTTTAAAAAGGAAATCCAACTCAAATTTCAGGTTAATTATTGGAAGAATTTCTCTGTATATTTCTCTTTAAAATAATATTCATTTTCATGATAAATATATACAATAAAGAATGAAAATTAAAATAAATATTTAAGCATGTGCTCCATTCATGGCTACCGGTTGCTATGGATGGACCATTAAGTTTCCATCTATTTACCAGATTCTCAAATTAAAAAATCAGTGCGTAACTTACAAATATTTATAACAGGTGATCAATAAACACTACGAATAACAATAAGTGATTGAAAAATAGATTTATTTTCTAAAATGTTTTATTTTTGGATAAGAGGAACCATGAAAAAAAAAAAACCCAGCTCTCACACAACACACAGCTGTTGTCATCACATCTGGTTTACCACTTGATATTTTCTCATCCTGTGCAACACTGTTCTTAGATAATATCTTTTCTACCTCTTTTGAACTTTAAAGAATTTTGTTAAATCGATTTTGAAAATTTTCGTTCGAAACAAGATTGATCTTGCTCTCTAAAATATCAGAGAACATTTTTGACCATTTTATTACTGAAACCAGAAACTTGAGTCTCAAACTACCAGAGAATATACAATATTGTACTAACAGACTTTTTGTCTTAATTCAATCTGTGGGACATGTTATTTATCTCAGCCTCTTGAAAGGTCAATTCCCCAAAGTGTTCGGAAGTAATTCCAAAAACTTCTGCTCTAGTTTCAAAATATGGTTCACTAATCATATTCCAATTTCGCAGGGCTTACCGCCTAAATTTTTAACAAGTGACTAAGTTAACAACAACCGGTTTTATTTTCCATGCGACTGCTTAACGTTGGTTTCGGGACTCTATATTGTAGGCAGACTTTGCAAAGGCCTATACCACCATTTCTATAGGCTACTGTAGCACGTTACATGCTCTTACTTGTCCACTGGCTATATTTTACTAACTTTGATTTTTTTTTTTTTTTTTGGAACAGCAAAAGTATTTGAAATTGTATTATTATGATCTAATCAATTTCATAAAAAAAATTGCTTTGAAATTATAATGAAGTATAAGAACTTTCATGAATTACTGAGATTACGTTTTTCATTGTCATATTTATTTTAAAACGATTGAGCAATTTTCAAAGGCAATTGAACAGAAGTTGCAACAATATTTGAGATTTTCCATGAATGAACCACTTTATCAGGTGGTCCATTCGTGGAAACAACTAGTGGTCCATTAATAGCAACTGCGTCATTTTGATTATTTTTATTGGTGTTACAGCTGTGACAAATCATGATGAAACATGAAGTATGGGGAATTGTACTTAAAAAGGCACTCTTTTAAGTCGATGTTCACGTTTAATTGATCAGTGACATTCAAAGCATGTTATAACTAAATGAAAATCTCAATAATTAGTGAGACAATGTTAGAAATCTTTTCAGACCGATTAACAATATGATTAAATAATTTTAGCCACATGACGTCTCTGCACTAGACTGTTTTCAGACAACGGAAGGTACTAAAAATGATTACGCGTCTGCTCAAACTCTGGTTCGAGAAATACCTTCGCGGTCTAGTCATGGATCCGGTTCATTGACGGCAACCTTCCCCTATATCTTATTTTACTTTACAAAACAAAGCCTGTTCAATTTCATTTCAAGAAATCTGTATGTCTTTGCACACATGTTCACAACATTTTTTTCTTTAGTCTGAGCCTGAAACCTTTTAAGTATGTAAAATAACTAGTGGTACCCGCACAGCTTTTTCCGTAGTAGAAAATTAAAAGGTCTTTTTATTCGCCTGTATATTTACAATTATCGTTTACCATTAGTTTTTTTTTTTTTTTTTTTTTTTTGCAGGTTTGAAGACTTAGAAATACGATTATCAGTCAATTAGTCCCTGTTACAGTATTTTTTCTTTTTGAAAAAAAAAAAAAAAAGTAAAATCAAAAACGCCAGTCACTGAATTTAGTGCATTATTTTCAGCTTTAAATTTTGCAATATGTCTCTAAGTTGTCTTCAAATGCTCTATCACTTATGACGTCACTTCCATCTCATTGCTTCCGTATTTTGCTACCAAAATGCAAGTTGAAACTTTTCCCTACACGAAATATGCTTCAATCTTCGGTTAAAAGACTTTCAGTGTCAAGTCAGACTCAAAGTGTATTTCAATCAGACAGAAGTTTCTTTTTAAACTTAAGGATTAGACTTTTATTAACTTTAGGGACTTTCTTTAGCTTCTTTGCGCGGGCATTGCAGTGTAAGCACAGCTATGATCTTAATAACGAGGTACGTCCAAACTTTCGATGTAATGGTACACGATATCTGGATAGTGATTATAAACTATGCCACAAAAACAACACAAATAAAAACATGTAATATTGCTTTAACTCGCAAAACATTTTGGATAAGGCCAAATGGTCTCGGAAAGAAATAACGCATTCATCGTGAATATGATGTTTGCTGTAGAGACAGTAACTGCTACGATACAAATAAGATTTCAGAACGCTAAGAGTCTTTTGAGTGAACTAAATTGTAGTAGTCAGCGAGAATTACTAGGAGGTATGTAGTTACTTGCTGCAATTTCGCCCAAATGAACGACACTTTTAGCTTCAACGTCGAAATTGACCTTTCAAGTAGTAATAGAAAAAAAAATCAATCTTTAACACTGGATAAACCAACTGTATCTCAAAACAAAGAAGTATAAATATCATTCCAATACACATCTTTGATTTTATTCAAATACCTTGTAGATCAGCATTGCTAAAAAATGAAAGCGCTGCAAATATGCAATATTAACAGCACCTGACTCTAACTTCAAAAAAAAAAAATGCTAGCGTGATTTGTTTATGTTACAGGATGACCGTTGGTGGTGTGACCATATGTCTGTTTTTATTTTCACAATGCGTTTTTTTTTTTTTTTTTTTTTTTTTGAGCAATCACGATTGCTTATTGCTTTCATTTGACTGTTTTTGGCGTCCTATCATTTTATTTTCCCACCGCCACCCTCCGCACCATCATCGTCGCGTCGACCGGCTCCTCACGATGCTGCTCCTATAGCGAAAGCCGTCTCCACGTTGCATCCATGTCCTACACACACGCGCATACATACACAACTACACACACACACGCACACATACACACACAAAGACATACACACGCATACACACAGACACCTACACATACACACAAAAACATACACACACAAACACATACCCCCCTACACACATTCATTCACACAACTACCCACACACTTATGCCAGCACACAGACACAAACACACATGCCTACACACACATACACATGCCCCTACACACAAACACACATAACCCTCACACACAAACACACACGCCTACATACACACACTCGTGATTGCGAAAAACATAATTTGAATTCAAGAGGTCAAAATTCAAATTATTATTATTATTATTTTTTTAAAGCCGCAGTTGTGACCATATGTCTGCTTTTACCTTCCCAATACTTTTTTTTAAGCCGCAGTTTCCTTTGTAACTACCTACTCCAATCACAATCAGCCCCGTCTCCCCTTCTCCTAAACCTTTTTAAACCAAAGAAGAAGGATACAAATTTCGAGTGAAATCTTTTAATAAGATTTTACACCCACAAAGAATGCACAAAATTTTGTTTTTAAATTTAATTGTTTTTACAGAAAAAAATCACTTAAACACGAATTAATAAAAGAAAAAATAGGAAACAACCGCTGTCTAAACCGCTTTTATTATCATATATGCCAGCAGCTGGGTATAAAAATCATCACATACAATCCTATAAAAGCAGAAAGCATTCAAAATGTGGATGACAGGCGCAGTCTGCAGTTGAAAATTTAAAAGTCCTCATTTTTATTCCACTCGATTCCGAAATAATGTTATACTGACGTAAGCAATTTGCTTTGACAGGTCGAATAAATGGAAATCTCCTAGGATTTGACCAGTTTTGAGGGTTTTAAACGGGGCATATAGATAACATATCTGACGTTTTTACGAAATATTTCACTTCATTGAAAGAAAGGACCACATTTATCATGATTTTTCCTTTTCTTTTGTTTCTTTTTAATGAAATATCTAAGCCTTTAACGCGATCAGTAACCCATTCGTTATAGCTATAAAATCGGGAAAAGATCAATAATGAAAAACAAAGAGGTGCATGCTACCATTTTTTATATATATATACATGAAATACTTATAATTGATTTTAGTATCTAAGCAAAGCAAAACTTAGAAGTTGTGATGATGTTTCCTTTTCTACGTTTTCCCATGCTATATAGAAAATACTTAAATATATTGAAAGATTTGTATGAGCTCTTCTCTACGAAATTTATTTTAATATGAAGTGTAGTCTTCGGGGTTAAAGGTATTTTAATTTTTACTTTATTATAAATTTTTGTTATATTAAAACAAAAAAAAAATCTATAAGCCAAACAGTTTGTCTTCAATGCAAAATAGTATGTTTATTTCTATAACGTACTGTGATTCGAAATTTTAACAATATTGTTATTTATAAATTGAGCGGCATATTTTCTCGCTAACCAACTTGAAACTTCGAGCATGACCTAGGTCAATCCCTAAGTTGGATTTCGATGCCAATTACTGTATTCAACCGCACGTTTTTAAAGATAAAATATAATTTTCCTGAAATAAATAGGTTAGATAATGTTTATGGAAATGAAGCCATTAGATAATATAGAGATCAAGTAAAATTCATTGTTTTAAGAAAAATGGTGCTGTCAAGTGACTTAAAGCCTAAATATATTTCAACAACTTTTCTTACAGCGCAAAATTACAAGTAAATGACTTATTTTGAGAAACTAAGAAGAAAAGAGTTTTTTGAGTAATTATTGCTTATTGATTTCATTCTGACCACAACTTTTTATGGCGTATAAATTTCTATTGTGTTTCTAATTGGTTATATCAGTCTCATAACCCTTTTTGACTTTGTAGATTATTTACTACAAAAATAAGCAAAAATCATTAATTTTTAATGTAAAAATAATCATCGGAAATTCAACCCTATGTTTGCAATCAACAGTTTTGAATTGTTTTTGTCTAGAACGTTATAGATTTTGAAAGCATAACTAGTTGACTTTGTAGCAGGAAAATACGCTGTATCTATAACGCCATTGAAATAAAATATAGTAAGCATTTGTCTATAATAATTATTCACCACAAAATTATTCAAACACATATTATAACTCAAAGCATTCGCAAAGTCTAGATCTGTCGCTGCATCTTAGTTTCAGAATGAAAATCATAATTTTTTCTGTAGTTACATTTAAATAAAGTCACACGTTTGTAATAACAGCATAATCCTTGTTTGAAACTCATTAAGTCTTTTTAAACTTTTTTTTTTTCAAATCTACATTTCCTGCCAGAATAACAGCTCACTTCATATTAACGCAATAAACTGCTGTGAAACACAATACAATGATTTACTTATATCCACGAACTAGTGGCAGAATTTCATCTGAAAATGAATAAAAAAAATCCGGAATGGAAAACTAAAACTTAGAAGTTTATACATAGTTGCAGCAAAGTAAATACATGGTTGCAGCTCTATACTGCAAAAGTTTTAGTTTGACTGAACCAAATTCTAGTTTTCATTTTTAATTATTGTTTAGCTGCTTTGCAAGGCTTTGAACGGTGTTTCTCGATAATAATAGTTATGTCCAGTGACGCATGTTCAACAATCAGGCTCAATTGGAGAAAACAAAATTCTGTAAAATTTACCCTCAAAATAATCATTCTTAAAGAAAGAAATCGACGAATCAAAAATTCCCGAACAAATTTAACGCAACCCTAAATAAATATAACGAAAATCCTTGATTATCTGGCAGTACAAAAAAAGAAAGAAAGAAAATATATATAATAATAATCAAAAGGGGGAATTTTTACCTAAAAATATATTTTTAAAAATGTTATTTAGTCACAATCGAAAATAAAAAGTGGCAACATTCTGAATGGTTTTATTCACGCTAATTTAAAATGAGATCGCGCAAACGATAATTTTCCGACATGAAATTGCTGTTCCATTAGGCTTTCTGGTGAAATTCGAATTAAATGAATGTTCTAGCGGTATTTTCACGGGCTTTCGAGTGGCGCTGAAATCGAACTGGTCGGATAATTATTTCGGATAGAAAGGGCCATTTAATACCATTTCCGAGCCCTAAAATCAAATTTCGAATATTTCGGTACTTATTTGACGTTCAAAGACATACGTTCTTTCTCTGGTGCCCAAGTACTTCCCTGGCAAATTTGGTCGTAATCCGAAGTAAACTGTGGATTTGTCTAAGGAGCATAATGCATTCACACATATCCACACATACATTCTTTGTTTTATTTATATAGATTTATATACATATTGGCTGTTGTTTCATTTCAAAAATGATATGACAACATTTTCCTTGCTCATTGAATTTATTTTAATGCAATATCTCCTCTTTACTATTGTATAATACAAATATTCTAAACACGGAACAACACTTACGCATATGCTGCATTACTATTATATATAATTTAGTTTTTTCCCTTTCTCTCTTCTTAAAAACGAGTCTTTTAGATCCTTTTCACCTATTCTATTAATTTTTTCTATTCAAAAATTCAACTATGCGTCACGAGAAAAACTCACATATCCAAATTCGTTGTTACGTGCCCGAAAATCCCGTTTTTTTCCCCACAGAAACATCCGAAGGTGTAACGATTGCAATTACCGGAATGCACTGTAATCGAGGACGTCATGTACCAGTTATGTTATCTGCACGCAATATTCGAGCAGATTTCATCCCATTTACGTGAATTATTTCTTCCTTTTGCTCCTTTTCGTCCCTGCACTGCATTCTTGTTTTTCGGATTTAGTATCTTCCTATACAACGAGTTTTTAGTAAGACGTTCAATGTTTATCTTCTTTTTCACTAAGCACTTTTTTTACTGAAGGAAATTGCTTGGTTTTATTATTATTTTCATGTCTTGTACTGTATTGTTTCTTTTAAAGTTTGACACAGCATGTTCATTTTATGTGTTAAAATATGTTGCTTAATATCAGCTAAAGATTTGAGGATAAAAACACTTTTTAAATGAAACAAAAAATTAAAATTTAGCATTTTTTTACGCTAAAGAATATTTAATAAAGATCATTTTTAATGACACAGCGGGAAGAAAAGGTTTAAAAAGTTAATTACATTAAAAAAAAATTTTTAAATAAAAAAACATTGTCTTTGCTAACGTATATTTATCAAATGTCATTTTAAACAAGGCAGTGAGAAAAAAATAGTTAAAAAATTAAGAACATTTTAAATATTAAAAAGGATCCTTTAAAAATAAAGGAGTTCTTTGATGTTCAACAAACTAAAATTCCAGCCAATAAAATTATTTTACTTCAGGAAAACTTTTATGAAACAATTCAACCTATTCTGGAAAACATATTACTAGAAAAACATTAAAAAAATATTACGCCAAAACTATTATTTTGTAAAATTGAAATTTGTGAAAATATTTGTACTTATGAACAACGATTGATACATTTTGTAAGATAATCAATAAAATCAAGCATCGGGTACCTTAAACACAATGTATCGATTAATCATTTGATCAAACTATTTAAGATTAAGGTGATCAATTTCAAAGGCGAGGGCAACTGAAGAGTCTCCAATTATTTAAAGGTTGATTACAAAGGATGTGAAAGTTCTCTTTCTACGGTAGAAAATTAATTGCACTGCTGAAAGAAAAAACGAAATGCTTCTCTGTGAGGAGGTTTAAACTCACTAAAAGACCAGTATTTTTGCTCTTTGGGCTGAATAACATCAACTTGACATTTTCGTATAGTGTTGGAGGATTTCTAATGAAACATATTACATTTTATTTTTAAAATACACTGCTCAAAACAATTAGGGGAGCATGCACCAAAGTGAAGAAAACCGTGCGAGACAGCCATGTATTGGCATACAATGGGTGGTACACGCGTATCAACGCGCAATGCAGAAAAAGAAACGTAAAATATTTGGAGATAAGCTTAAATTCCTTGAAATATGGAAATCATAAAAATATGATTTAGGGCAACAATCTGGTTAAATGTAAACGATGAAAAAAAGTACTGTTTAGACATGATGCATGAGTTTTAATAGGGCGTGTGATACCCTCAAACATTTAAGACTGATCCACAACAGTCTGTCATGGATGCGATGAAGTTATCGATCTGACACTGGGGAATACTGTTCCACTCCTCAAGAAGTGCAATCTCCAAGTCTCGGGCAGTAACAGGTGGGCTTGGTTGCGCAGCAATGCATCGTCCGAACATGTCCCAAACATGCTTGATTGGATTCAAGTGAAGAGAGCACGCTGGCCATTCCATACGCTGTATTGTTTCAGCTTCAAGCATATTCTCCACCAGACGAGCTCCATGCTGTCGGGCAATATCATTCTAGAAAACAAAAGAATATTCAATGGCTCCAGCGTAAGGGATGACATGAGGTCGCAGTATCTCGTCTGCATACCTTCGGCCCGTCAAAGTGCCATTCCGAATGATATGCAGGTCCGTACGTCCGCCCATGCTGATTTGACCCCATACCATCCATTCAACTCATCTGTATTGTGGCCTTTCACGAATGAATGCGGGGTTATTTCGAGTGCCCCTGTCCCTCTATACTAGAGCACGTCGGATGCCACACTCCAGACTGATTTGGGACTCATCTGTAAACAGCACTTGGCTTCAATCATGTTGCTCCCAATCTCGACGTTCAGCAGCCCATCTTCTTCGGGTCACACGGTGGCATGTGGTAAATTGAATGTAGACCATTGGCCTGCGTGCATAGAGCCTTCCCTCATGAAGCCGATTACGTACTGTTTGGCTGGACATCCATCGTCCAGTTGTCAAGAGCAACTGTCTTTGATTTTCTGTTCTGTTTCGACGGGCTGTTATCAGTATACACCAGTCATCAGTTGCTGTAGTGGCGCGTGGTCGACCTTGCCCTGGTCGACGTCTAACATTTCCTGTTTCATTAAAAAGATTCCACAGCCCTGCAACAACACTTCTGGAGACTGCAACAACATCCGCGACACTACGTTATGTTTGCCCAGATTCCAGTCTGCCTACAACACGCCATGTTATGGATTCCGGTAAATCACGTTGTTGAGACATTCTCAAGTAACCGTGTCTCAAGAAAAAATACTCCAATTGAATTTCACAGTTACGGCAATAAAACAGACGTTTCTACAACATCCCGCCCTTACTTCCTTTTTCTAGTTTTTGACGTCATGAACACTGATTTGCATATAAAGTTTTCTTGTTCCATTTCCTGACAGGCTTTAAATTATTGATTATTCATTTTATGTTACTTAGTAGTATACATCTTTGCGTAATTTTGTTAAGACCATGTGCTCCCCTAATTGTTTTGAGCAGTGTAACATAGTTTCGCTAGAACTAAACAGTATATAAAAATCCGTATTGCTAATGCGAAAATTTGCACATTTTTAGGATTTGAGCATAAATGGCGGGAAGCATTTTTGTACCTTTTAAACCAAAGGAATCATTTAAAATCGTCATGTAAATTTAGAATGCCGAAACAAATAGCAATAAAAATTGATAAGAATAAGAATAACGATTTTTTTGTTTCTTATTTTATAGCCTTATGAGGAAAGAAAACAAAAGTGGCATTGTACTACGAAAAACTTTCACTTATTTTTTAAATTATTTATATAAGTTTACTTCTGTTTCGATAAGTATTTTCCTCTATGTTTTTGCTGATTTCCTTAATTTTGATTTATTCTTCCATTTGCTTATTTTATGTTGTAGTTGCTTCAATTTATTTTAATTTAAACTTGAATTTATTTTCTAGTTAAAAAGTTCAGTTGCAGCAATTGTCTTGAGCATTAATGATGCAAGGCTGAATGATTTATGTCAATATACGAATCAATGATACATATAATTCCTAAATGGATCATTCCATGTCAAGTGATCCAAAGTTTTTCCCCTCACCTTTTTGCATTTCTTTGAAATTTGGACAATTGTACATTTTGCGGTAATAAAAAATCCAAATTTTTAGATTTTTATCTCTATTATTTTTTTATTTATGACACTTTGATTTTTCGAAAAACCCTCTTCTTTTCATGGATGCTTGAACATAAAATGGACGATAACTCAGCACCAAATATAGATAAAAAGATTTGGTAAAAAGCATTTTAAAGTATATTAGTTGCTATTTAATAGGATATGCAACATGACTAATTTCAAAAAAAAAATTAATTTTTAAAAAATGAAATTTAAATTTTAAATTTCAATTTCTCAGAAAAGGTATAATGATTTTTTTTTTTAAATTCTCAAAAATTTGTGTGTATTTTATCTTCATTTGTGCAAAGTTTCAAGTTGGGATCTCAATAGGATCATATTTGTATGAATTTTTAAATAAAATTTGACTTATGAAATAATGACATTTTTCAGATTCTAACTAGTTAAATATGGGGTTCTCTTACTGGGGATGATCTAGTAAGTAGTAAGTAGTCTAGTAGTAGTGATCATGACTATGCTTGAAATGAGCTGACATGAATTTGTGGATTATTACCTCCCCCCCCCCCCTCTTTATTTTTTTTGTAAACTGTATTCAAAAAAAAAAAAAAAGCTGGCATGTAAGAGTTATAATCATAATAAACTGGTACGCACGCTGCTAAACATCAGTAGTGACTAAGGCTTATAAATGTGGGGGGGGGGGGGATCGTAAAAACTAAAAATCTGAAAAACTTTAAGGGGTCTAAGGACCTTTAATCTTCAGAATTTTCGATTTTCTGGAAAAAAATATATGTCATGAATTATTTTATTCTGAACGATTTGATACCTTATTTATTACCATACGCCAAAAACGTTTCGAGTTATTGTAAAAATGCGTAAACTTTCCCCGTAGAGATTTATGTTAACAGCAGCTGTTTAAGCCTCTTTTTCTCAGGTGCCGATTTCTTCGGTTTTCTCGTTTTGCGCGCATGATATTTTAGAAAGTTTGTTATATATTTCCGTAAAACTTTTCATGCATGTTTGTCTGATACATCTTAACGATCTGAACCTAAATTTCAACTAAAAAATTAAAGTTAATATTTAAAAATAAATATTTTTTAACCCAAAATTTTGGAAATTTTCGATATTAACTTACCAAATTTCAAAAAAATAAAAAAAAATAATTTCAAAAAAATAAATAAATTTAGGTTCAGGTCATAAATATAAACCAGATAAACATACATTAAAAGTTTTACGGACATATATAAGAAACTTTCTGAGATATCATGCGCGCAAAACGAGAAAACCGAAGAAACCGGCACCTGAGAAAAAGAGGCTTAAACAGCTACTGTTAACATAAATCTCTATGGGGAAAGTTTAGGCATTTTAACAATAACTCGAAAAGTTTTTGGCGTATAGTAATAAATAAGGTATCAAATTGTTCAGAATTAAACTGTGCATAACATATATTTTTTCCAGAAAATCGAAAATTTTGAAGTTTAAAGGTCCTTAGACCCCTTAACAGACAAATAGAAAAACTCATTTGCAGCTTTTTTTTCCCTTTCGGAAAGTGGAACGGTAGGGGGAGGGGGCAATCTGGAATGAAGCTTAACAACATGGAAGGATATGCTCAAGCTAGCAAAGTTTGGCTTTTAATGTATGTATAAATAGGTCTCGCTGCTCTCCTTTACAACTGAAATTAAAGAGAAATCTAGCATTAAAGAAAAGAAAAAAACAGCTGCACTCCAAATGTTGTAGAAAGACAGTTTTAGGCGGACAGACATATGATCTGATACTTAGATTTATTTTTAGTTCAGTGTGAAAAGAATGGAACAACATGGGGGGAAACACTCCTATTTTGCTATGATCTTGGGGCAAACTATTTCTTTTCTCCCGCCAAAATTGAAAGTTGGTGCAGGGGTAGGGGATGAAATGAATCATAACTCCCTTTACGAGATAGTGAATTAATCAAGTACACTTTTGTGAAGTTCGGATTGAAAAAGAAACACTTGGTCTTAAAAAAAAAAGCATTAGGTGAGGCGTGATACTAGTATAGTGTTAATCGTAGGTGTGGGTGGGTGAGGGGGGGGGGTTATGTACTTTGTCTTGCTTTAAAGAAGAAAATTTACCAACATTTAATATGTTTTCTATTCATTTTGTTTTATTTTATTCATTTATTTATTTTTTGCATTTTGAAAATAGTTTTGAAAAAATAATAATAAAAGTGGGGGTGCGGAGGGGGGGCTTTTTCTTGCTTTAAAGAAAAACATTTACCAACTTTTAATAAGTTTACTATTCATTTTGGTTTTTATTTATTTATTTATTTATTTATTTTTTACATTTTGAACAGTTTTGAAAAAAAAAAAAAAAAGATTAAAAGTGGTTGGGGTGGGGGGGGGGGGCTTACCAATCTACAAATTCATGTCAGCTCATTTCAAGCATAGTCATGAACAATTATTACTTACTAGACCATCCCCAGTAAGATAACCTCATATTTAACTACTTAGAATCTGACAAATGTCATTATTTCATAAGTCAAATTTTATTTAAAAAATCATAAAAATATGATTTCATTGAGATCCCAACTTGAAACTTTGCACAAGAGAAGATAAAATACGCACAAATTTTTGAGATTTTTTTTTAAAATTCATTATATCTTTTTTGAGAAATTTGAATTTAAAACTTAAATTTCAATTAAAAAAAATTGAAATTAGTCATGTTGCATATTCTATTAAACAGCAACTAATGTACTTAAAAATGCTTTTTACCAAATCTTTTTATCTATATTTGGTGCTGAGTTATGGTCCATTTTATGTTCAAGCATCCATGAAAAAAAAAAGGGTTTTTCCAAAAGTCAAAACCTCATAAATAAAAAAATAATAGAGACGAAAATCTAAAAATTTGGACTTTTGATTACCTCGAAGGGTACAATCAATGAGCCAAATTTCAAAGAAATACAAAAGGGTGAGGGAAAAAATTTCCCAAATTTTGGATCACTTGACATGGAATGACCCAAATATGATCTTTTAAATCTAGTTTTGGTATTTAACGGATTTATAAATAAAATTCCTTTTTCTGAGCATTAAAAGAAATTATAAAGGCAATTTTTGATTACAAAAACATATTTCTTGCAACAGGCTGGGTCCATCATTTAAAATACGGCATTATGCTCAGTTTTTACATGTGTTCAAAATAAAATCGATAACATATTTCAGCTGCAGATGTTATGGTTTCACTCAAAAGTTTTAGCTTGCCAAAAAAAAAAAGTAAAGTAACTTGAAATTTGAAAGTTTATTTTATCAAAAATAACGTTTAACGTTTCAATAAAACTTGCATCCAAGCAAGGTGCATGAGACCGCTGTTTTTGTTTACTTAAACACAAGGATGACTATTTTTTCTTTTTCAAGCATACAACGTTTTACATCTTTTCTTTAGTTTTTATTATTTTTTTTTTCAATTATGGTAGCTTCTGGAAAATGCGCAATATTCTTCACTTAAGAAACGTTTACACATATTCAATTTACTTCTCTTATTGGAATGCCGACAAATCAATCATTTCGTTATAATATTGTAAAAATTACAAGGTATAAGCTTAGCGAATACATTGTTTGTATTAAAACATAATTTAGATTCTAGAGGAATTTTTAAATATTATCAAAGGAATAGAACATTTTATTCGCATAAGATTGACGTATGAAAGATGTTCTGCTTTTTTTCAGAAAAAAGTATTCTTAGCACGAGTACAAAAAAAAAAAAAAAATGCCTAAAAAAACTGTTGGCCGATTAGAAAATTAGAAACTTATATTTTCAAAATAATGCTACTTTTCAGAATTATTATCTTTAATATTACTTTAAAATACCATTATCTATTGTCGAAGTGCAATGCGTTTTATGCTAAAATAAATTTTGCATAGGGGAAGTTTGAGGTAAACTGGATCAAAGTTTTAGTCTAATAGATTTTTTGAAATTGAAATGCAACGCAAATAGAAAAAAAAAAGGCAGAGGTGTAGGTGTGAAGAAAAATAATGCAAGCAAATAATCATATTTTCTAACAAAATAAACATATTTACATCATTTTATTTTTCCAGTGATTGACGTATACTTCTGTGATATACATTATATCACTTATTATACATATTAAGTGCAAAATAGCTTACTTATTAATCCTTCCTTTAGCTTTTTTTTTTAAATTCCAGTACTTGTAAGAAGTTTGTCTAGGTTAGCAATTTAAGTGTATCAGGGTTGCCAACCTTGGAAGAGCAATTTGAGGAGCATCTGTGGTGATTTTGAGGAGCAATTTGAAATTTTGCGGAGCAGTTCGATATTTTGTATAAAACAGCTTTTAAATCTTTGGATATAAGCATCTTTAATTTCCCATATTTTACATGTTTGAGATGCTAATAGCAAAACATAAATTTGAAAACTTTCGGCTAGGAACTGCGGAGCAAAATATTTTCTTCGTGGAGACGCGGAGTTTCGCAATTTTTGCGGAGCAACTCTGCAAATTGCGGAGCAGTTGGCAACCGTGAGTGAACATAAATTCCTTCAACGTGTGCTCAATTGGCCAACATTGGAAACAATTGAATTTTTTTTTTTTCACTTCGTATGATAAAAATGTTCCATTTCACAAAATAAACACTTTTACAGATCATTTTAAAAACATTTTAATGCTGACTGCAATAAAGGAACAAGATTTTAATATTTGCACTACAGTATGCTCCCGATAATCTGCGAGTGGATTATCCGCGGCAGGATTATCCACTAGTGCAAATTTTCCAAAAAACCTCAAATTTTAAAGTTTGCTGCTTTTGTTTTGCATATTCTTCAGATTAGTGGCGAATCAATACCTGGGCGTTATCGTTCACTTTCTTTACTGCTTTTATGCATGCTTTGGTGCATGAAATGCAATTAATATTTAATGCGTTTACTGCATATATTTTCAATCTTTGTACGAATGTAACACATGTAATGTACCATACAATAGTTTTCAAGCAAAGACAATGTTTTCTTATTTGCACCACACTTTAAGCTTTTTCTGGGTTATCCGCAATTTTTATTATCCGCGGTACCCGTGCTACCCAATTCCGTGGATAATCGGGAATTTACTGTTGATATAAGTTAAGCGGCAATAATTGTGATTTTACTTTAAAATAAAGCCTTCCTTTTGCAGGAGAAAGCTCTAAATAATATTTTTTTCCAATTGCTAACATGATATCAGCTTGCTAGAAATTTCTAATATTTCATTGATTGGCAAAACAAGAAACATTACTGCCAAATAAAAATAGACTCAACAAACCAGTTTTTTAGTGCCTTGTTTAGGTTAAAGTAATTATAACTTTTATTATATTGCAAATGTTAGCGTTTTTTTTTTCTAACTTTGTATTGAGTTTAACATAAAGTTTTCTTCTAAATAATACCAATAAGTTTTTGCAAACCGTAGGATTTTCTATAGGCATAAAACGTAAATTTCCAGTTTTGGTTGTCACTGTATTTGTGGAAACGACTTTATTGGGTAAACTAAAAATCAAACCGCTTTAAATAGCAAACATTACTATACAAACTGTACAATACTTGCAGCATTGGATCCCTATCATTTACTAAAGAACTGTTCCTTTTATTAGTACTATTTGTAGAAGGCAGCACGGTGCGTTGTCCCCATAGTGATGCTACAATACTTCCTTTTAGGACGAAGATAAAAGCCCTTTGGATTTTTATGACAGACACTCCTAATGAATAGCGTGTTAAGAGACAGCACGAGACTAGTCTCTTGAGAATTTGGCCTGGTTTTCCCATGAAACATCAGACATTTCGGGACATTTTCTAAGTGGAGAGCGAAAGTCCAAAACTTTCCTTTCTTTAAAAGTTCAGACAACATTAAATGTGAATAATTAACTGGGTAATGTGCTGAGTTTAAAACCGTTTAGAAATTTAAAATTTTTTTATGAATTTGTTAAGAGCAAGTGATATTACTTTTTCCTTTTCACGCAAAATATAATGAAATATAATGGGGACTTCATAGAACAGGATGATTATGGTTTTTTGATGGAAACCATAAGAACGAAGAAAATTAATATCTAATTAAATTATATCCATTCAAAAACCAATTTAAAAATCTGTTCATCTGTCAGCAATAAAATATTCAGTTGAACAATACAAGGGGCAGAGTAAGAAATGATGGCTGTTTTTGTAACTTTTGTATTTATGTTTGGAAAACCACAATATTTTTTTAAATCACGTACCGTTGGAGTACGACTTCAGAGAACATGACATTGAAAATGTAGTTATCAACATTCGAAAACTTTATGTCTTCTGCTTCGAAGATTAAATAATTTTTGGAAACTTTACTTAGTTATTAGAATGCTTTTGATATTTCAAGCTTTAGAAGTTATTCATATACTGCGTAATAAAACAAGAGCTTTGAATGGTGATGTGGATGCGATTACAAACTAGAATAGAGGAAAAGGAAAATATACTGAACAAAAAATATTTTTAAAAAATGTGGAGTATAATTTTTATTAATCAATTTAACTCAAACAACACTGCTTTTACTTAGGCTTAATACTTTAATTATTACAGACACAAAACTAGTTATTGCGTAAACAAAATAAAACACTCTACTTTAAATGCGAACCAGTGGAGTCATTGTCCAGGTTTCAGAACTAGTCCTAGTTTTGAACATTGTCCAGGTTCAGTCGTAGTATTATACATTTATCTTAGCTTGCTCGAATGTGTGTTCTTTTGTTTTGCTTTTAAGAATTTTTTTTTTCAGTCTTCTAGGATATTTCTGCTGTGTATCTGTTAAGATTTCAGACTGGATATTTCTTCTATGTTTGTTACTATTCCAGCGGAGAAACCCTGCTTTGGTAAGAGGTTAACCTCTGCGATGGAAAACTTCGATTACGAAAAACCGTGACGCACTAAATGCCACTTTCAAATGAATATGTTGTCTCCTTACTCACGGGCGAAGGCGTAAGATTTTCTATCTAAATTTTCTGTTTCAATTAGTTTTGATTTTTAATATTAAACAAGAATGAATAGATAGTTCATCACATAAATACCTCAATCATTACACTATCCATTGCCACTATTGTCAATATTAAAATATTATGAAAGTGATTTGGTTTAAATATAAGCTATATAATAAAAAAATCGCATCAAGAAAGAGTATTCAGAGTGTAGGGGAATGTGGGGCAAACTGTAATATTTAAGATAACTTATTTTCATTAAAATGAACAAAATGGAAGTTTCTTTTAAAAATTACAGTACTTCAAGGAAAATCAATGTATTATCTGATAAAACTTGCATTAAAAAATATATATATATTTTAAATTCTTGGCAGTAAATTTGTAAACTAAAAATATTTTTAAAAAAAACAGAATTTTTCGTTTTAAAAATGTATGGGGCTAAATGAAAACAAAAAAAAAAAATTCTAACCAAATATTTTCTATTTGATTATTTCAAGTATATTTAACAAATGAATGATTGAATAAATGAATGAATAGAGAGTGAAACAATTCCCGAATTTTGAAAAAAAAAAATGATTGATTAATATATGAGAATTAATAAATTAGTGAATAAAACAGTAAATGAATTAAAAATTATGTGAATTATCAAATGCAGAAATGGAAAAAAATAAATAAGTAAATGAATACATAAGTGATTTGATAGATGAATAAGTAAAGAAACGAAAAGAGCTATTTCTCTTTGCCCTACATGCACTTGACTAATTGTACAAAAAATTTAAAATAAAAATAAACTGAATATTCAATAAATAAATACTCTACCAAATATTATTAGGTCCCAATTAACATTTAAAATTTTAATTACCGAAGCTGTTTCGTTTTATTTTACCAAAACTAACTTTTAACTCACAAAAAAAAAAAAAAAAAAAAAAAAAAAAAAAAAAAAAAAGAACATTTTTTTAAAAATGTAATTGCTAACGTTATCATCTGCTTGATCTTCAGAGGTAACTTTTTGCTGACTGGAATAGCCTAAATATGTTACTAAACAATATAACCAGACAGGCGGCTTTCAAAACAGTAAGTATTCCTCCATCGCCTCGGTATTTCACTTTGTTCCACATTCTCCTACATACGTAAGGACAACATTCATATGAGAAAGTGATTGTGAAATGAAAGCAAAATGATCATTTATTACAGGACAAATACCATATGAATAGGGATTTTATTACCCTGCTGAGACATCTCTAGCATAAATATATGAGGCGATACAAGTGAGCATTGGGGCATAATAGTCTTTTAAGGTATTCCACGTCATCTCGTACAAAAGATAATCTTAAACACGGCACTAATTCAACTATGTAAACACGTAGACTGTCCAACTTTCTGTTTTAAACTGTCTTAGATATGCTCAGGGTGCAACATATCAGGGTATCGAGCAGATCAAAGATTGTGATATTGTGGAAGATAAAGTCCTATGATGTTCTTGCTGTGTGTGACCGACTCTTGTTAAGAAATTACTCCTGGGAACACTGCCATGAGTGACAACACATGAGACCTAAGCGTGTCACAGACGTATCGTTAAGTTGTCTTGGTATAGTGAATATGATATTAGAGATGACCATGCATCGTATATCACAGCAACTGATAGTATCACCCCAGCTGCAGGTGCGATGTTCTTTTGAAAAACAAATACAGGACATTACAGCCTTCATACTGTCGCTCACAGTTTTAGTTGTGTCATGGTCAATCGTATTGCATCCATCGGTTTGGGCTTCATTCGCAACACACAGCAGACAATCATTCATTGCAGGAAAACTTCTAGAAGTAAAATATTAAGTGATTCTTTTGGCTGGTAGTTAAAGAAAGCAGTTGAAGTTACATCTGTGCGAAAGAAAGCGAATAATTAACACATGAGGCAGTGAGCAAAACTAAACATTTCGACATTACTAGTGCAAATCTTAACAGAAGCTCTTCTCTGTTATGGGGCAAGAGATGGTACTAGTAGTTCTGGTCAGTGCTGCTGTACAACAAGATTTAAAAAATGACTTCAATGAAAGTCTACCTAGGATCTAAACTTTAAACGTAATTGACTCAAAGCATTAAAAGTACCCCCTTGCTTCTCACTGCCTCATATGTGCCCAAATGTGTTAATAATATGTTTTGAAATATGAGGCAGTGAGAAGCAAAGATATGTAAGTGGACATATTCAAGTTTTGAGTAAAACGCATATAAAAATTACGTCCTAGGTAGGCTTTCATTGATTTTTTTTCTAAATCATGCTATACAGCAGCATCTACCAGGGCTACTAGTAATATCTCTTGCCCTAAGATAGAGGAGGAGTTCACCTACCATTTGTACTGCGTATCTCCAAATTTTTAGCTTTGCCACTTGCATCCCTTTGCTTCGCACTACATCATATATTCTCAAGCGAAAATTTAACAAATACCTTGAGCGAAACAGATTCAGAGGACAGTTCAGTGCACTTAATTTTTTACATTCAGAACACATTTTAGGGTATGGTCAGGAAACTGAATCATTTTTTCTCTATTTACATGTTCCAAACGTGTTTTCAGTGTGTACTCGTAGTGAACCGTATCATTAAAATTATTAATTTTCAAACATTTTTAAGACGTTTAACCTGGAGCTTTTTCTTACGGTTTTAAATGAGACACAAAATCTGAAACGGTACATGAAATCACTCGTGCAGAAAATAATAAATAAATAATAAATTTATGATTTCAAAAACTAAAACAAAAAGTTTAGAGTTGTTTTAAGCTTAAAAACAACATTAAAAAAAGTTCTGATTGTATAATAACCGACTCAAAAACCAGAAATGTATTTTGTATAATTAATTGTCAATATAATAACAGATTTCATGAATGCGTTTTTAATATCTTTCAGGTCTATTACCGTAAAAACCTAACTCTCGAGAAACATTTTTATATTCGCATAAAAACAGTATATTGGAACGAATTGGCTAAATTTAAAGATTTCCCATTATTTTGAAAGAAATATACATGCCAATAAAGCTGTTCGTAAACAAAAGTACGATACTCCGAAAAATGGTAGGGTTGGTTGGAGGAAGTAGATTACTGGGGTAAGTGGGTTAACCCCCTAAAATTGAAACATGGATAAAGTTTTTTAAACTTTTTTTTCACAGATCATGTTTAATTTCAACACAGTGACTGGTTTTGCCCATATTTCAGATTCGTGTATTTTTTTTCTAGGTCCTACACTTAGTCAAAAAAAGTCTTTTTTTTTTCTGCGAGTTCAAGGAACATTTTTCAAAGAAGTCTTTCCAGGTTATTTCTTACTATTTTTTATGATAATTAATTTTTCATGTATAGTTTAACTTAAAGTTCATACAGCAACAAGACTTTTTGCATGAAATATTATTAGTAAGTGTTTAAGAGGATGTGTCTCACTTACCCCGCATATTTTTGGTATACGGGGTTAGTGGGTCCTCCTATAATAATGGGGATTTTAAAATCAAAAGCAACTCTACTTAAATGTTTGTCTTAGTTTGTCTTATTGTAAGACAACTATGATGACTTATTAGGAGTTGAAAGTTCAGCTAAAAAACTGCTTAAGCTATGTATTTGTGAAACATACATGAAAAGAAATCATTAAGATTTAAATAGGGATACAGTTGGCAGTTGATGATACAAATTAAAAAATACTGTTGAATTTGCAAGAAAAAACAAGTGACAACTTTTCATAGGCATAGTACGGATGATGTTGGAGTAATTGCAAAGGATGAAGCGATACTGGTTCTTTCTTGGCCACCTTACACGGACGCAGTTATTTAGTGTTTCCAAATTTCTTTTTCAACTGATAGTTTTGGCAAATTTACTTGAATTGATCTTAATCAACTGTATTTCTTTTATTAAACACATCTTTATATGTAAAAGTTAAATATATCTCTATAGGCTTTCAATAAATCACAAATAAAATTGTTTTGTTTCTCGTTTTAAAATTTTCCGTGATACAGTTATAAAAGACAGTAACTATCTTATAAATAGATGCATTTACAAACGAATAACTCACATTAAAAATGTTCATACTTTATCACGTAAGACCCCCCCCCCACCCCTTTTTTAGATATGCTTCACTTAAACTTAAATAAAAGGGGGCTGACTCACTTACCCCTCTCTATGGGGTAAGTGGGACACCCATCCGATTTTTTAAAAAATGTAATCTTTAAGAATATTTAAAGAATTATTTTGGAAAATAATGATGAATTTTTGTTTATTAATAATGTCCAAGATAAAATAAGACAGTGAGTTTATTTTTCTTTGTTTCAAAACTTTTGTATAAGGTTTCAAATACGAACTATTCTCAAAAGGAGTCCCACTTACCCCAACCAACGCTACATAAATAGCATTTGAAGGATTGGTCCACTGTGTTTAATACTCACTAATTTATTTTAAAAAAGCTAAACATATTTATTGTTAACAAAATCAGTACGCTTCAAAGCAAAAACTTTTCTTGTATGCTTTTTTTTGATAAGCTAACTACTATGAGTTAAAGTGAAATTAAATGTTTTGAGTAAAATAAACCGATTTTGATAGAAATTTGTTGATCTGTTTCTCCGAAAGTCGTTTCATGTTCACCAACTAGAAACATATCATGAATCTATAAACATTTCAATCTCCATATTGAACTGAGCCTCCTACATTTTCCAACTTGATGTATGCATATAAGTTCTCTTACGTATGAAATTAATGTCGTATGATCCTCTCTGGATAAATATGATAGTTTATACCATCTATTTCGAATTTTATGGCTGCACACTGCGCAAAATGTAAAGACCGATTGATAAGGGCAATAATTTCAAAATAAACTCATTTATCTTTAAGAAAAGGGGAATTTATATATTTAACGCCTTATTTTTCTTTATTTTAAGAAAGTTAGCTTTGAAATTTTGTTTTCTTTTAACTCGTAAAAAACAGTTGTTGTTTTTTGTTTCAAGATTTGAAAAATTGAATACGAATCTTTAAAATATCGATTTTAATATTAGAGATTTTTTAGTTTTCTACGTTGACTTTTAAGTTTGTTTGTTAATTTTCACAGAACACCGCAGAATGTATTTTTTGCTTTGTAGTAATAAATATTATTAAAAAAAATAGGAATTTTTTTTGGTATAATAGCTTAATATTCAACAGAAGTTATGATAAAATATTTTTTAAACGCAATTGAAATGTATTTGTATTCCTGATTTTTGTACTAAATCTGCCAAATGTATTTGCAAACAAGTATGCTTAAAGGATATACTTCGTTATACTGCTGTGGGACGATAAAGTGCAGTATCTGCAAATATTTCTTTTCTGAATTTTTGTCATCTAAGGTGAATTGTTGTACAAGCCTCTTTAACCTCTACTGGGCAATATATTTCTTCCTCGTCTTTTTTAAATCAGCAGACTGCAATTGAGATTTTCGCTTCAATAAAACCATTATAAGAATTATTTTGAAGTATTCAAAATGTGCTGACATATTCATATTTTTAATCACCAGACAAAGTATGCTTTTCAATGACGTTAATGGGGAAAAATTGTATCACTTCCGTCGTCTTCACTCCCTCCCTTTTGAAAAAAAACCGGTTGAATGAGATTATGAAAAAGTACTTTCTTTATATCGCGTAACTATATTCAAATGTGTTCCACCTTTTCAATTTTTCGAAATGATCTGTTCAACTCAGAAAAGAGCAAGTCCGTGCACTTTAATTCGAAATTGCTCGCATTGGAGCGAAATAAGTTTTGCAAGAAATATTTCGCATGAGAGAACTTTTTTCTCATTTTAAAAGAATCTTCAAATTTAGAAGAGAAAAAGCAAAGTAATGGAAGTTGCTAAGGAAAAGAATTAAAATCAAGAATGCTTGAAAATAAATAAAAGTGTGTATGCAATATGTTGTTTTACTCAAGTCAGTTGAGTCACGGAAACATTTTACCATTATTTTGAAACTTGGTTGATTTAGAAATTTTTGCAAACATTATCAGCTCAAATCTGAAATCATTGGTTATCATTTTTAAAATACTGCTTCACGTCCAGAATATATATATATATACATTACTTTAACAAGTGGTAGATTTTTTGAAGAATTGATAACTAGTACTTAGCTTTTTTTTAGTAATAAGCCTGTAAAAAACGTACCCTATTTTAATAAAACTTTAACAAATCAAACTAAACATATTTTATTTCAAAACATTTTTTATGTAATTCTTCGGTCCACTTGATTGATGATTTTAGTTTTTCTAGTCAAAAAGAGTCAATTGGGTGTGAAATGTTCTAATGTATAACTAAAGTTGCACGAGTAATCCCAAAAACATTCGCTGCGATGCTATTTCTTGTCGAAGTAGCCAAAAATGTCTTTTAAAGGATATGGGAGAAAGTTATAAATTACCACTATACGGATGCTGCAAATACAGCCCAAAGTTGCTCACAAATGACTTGAGCTAAAGCTAGTAAAAACATTATATCTTGGAGCTTATTTCTCTGAATTGACCAGTTCAAAATACAAATTATCTTCTAAGAGGAATCGTCCAATCAATGAAACTACTTTTTCTAACAGAACGGTTATTTCATCACACCAGAAGAGTGATTTCTTTCGTATCTTTGTCAAATATGCTAAAAAAAATTAATAAACATCGTAGTTTTTAACACTAAAGCAGTAGCTCCATACAATGCACTGACGTAATAACTATAAGTATGCGTAGTCTGTCCAATAAATACACGAAATCATGCAATCTAGCAGCCATGACGCGGTTTATAGTCCCGCTAACTGTTCATTGGGCAAACTGCTAACACGCTCATTGGGCGTCGGCGATAGTTGCTTGACACCCAAAGAGCTGTCAGTGCTTGGCAGATCGCAAAAATGCACGTATGATGCAATTTATGTTAGTTTCTGTTGTCCTTGTTTTTACTGTTTGTCGAAAATGGAAATTGAAAAAATCACGGAACAACTAATAAATCAGCTTTTAGAGATCTCCTGTATCGTGCGCGGCCAAATTTGACTCAAGGTGATGGATGGATCTTTCACCATGACAATGCACCAACACATTCAGCATTGATTTATAGCCAGTTTCTGGCAAAAAAAATCGTTCACCATCTTTGATCAGCCTCCTCATTCGCCAGATTTCGCACCCTGCGACTTTTTCTTATTCCCAAAATGCAAAAATCTTATGAGGGGACATCACTGATAAGATTTGTTCTAAATAAAGTGAGAAACGACGAAAAGACTAAAGAGGTTAACTGCTGACGATTTCCAAAGGTGCTTTAAAAAGTGGTACAACAGATGGGATAAGTGCATAGCGACGAATGGAGAATATTTTGAAGGGGACAAAATTGATGTGGACTAAAATTTTCAAAATAAGTTTTTTTGCTTCAGTTCGCGTATTTATTGGACAGATCAAGCTTTAAAGTCTTAAAAATTCAAGGATTTTCCTTTCTTTAATGTTTTTAGTATTTCAAAGTATTTCCATGAAATCTGTTAAGGAAACGTGATTTTTTTAAAAATAGAGTGATATGCATAATATTAAAAGCATAGATAAATTTAGTGTTTTAATTTATTTGTTGTATTTCTTAAGTGTTATTTAACTAGTTGCTTAGACATATACATCCCAATAATTAATTATTCGAAAATTCTGAAGATGAAAAACGAGTAAAACCGAATCAAGAAAGAAGATTATTAATCATCAGAAATATACGTGCATTTAAGAATTTTGACAGCAGTAATTCAATACTTTCTCTACTGCAGAATAACTAAGAAACATCTAATTCACTATCATAAATTATCGTTCTTAAAAAAAAAATCATTTAATGAATTAAATCACAAAATCTTCATTCAAGAATTTTTCTCAATTTTCCGGATATTATCAAAACTCATGTTTATTTCCTTTGAGACTAAAATCCTGTAAAAAGTCTTTGCAAAGTCATTTGAAGGATGTGCTTTATAACGTGACAAAAATAATTCATCCTATTTTCCGCAAAAGTTAGAACAAGAGGCATTATCTCAGCTTTGCTACCTCAAGAGAGTAAGAATATAACTTAAGAAGATGTTTATTAAAAACATATTCTTCTTGTAGGAATGAATAATGAGTTTTTAGATGCCATCTAAAACATACATTTTTTTTAACATTCAAGCTAAGATAAGATATTTTCTCTTCGAGATTTATGGGGCATTTTGCTTTAAAGCTTCATGTAATTATTCTTTTTGAAGACACTTTCTTTAAATGCATTAGCATTTCTTGTTAGTTAAGGAGTGAATTTAAGGTGTAGAAATAAAATGTTATGTTAGTTAAGAACAGTAAAATATATAGTTTGATAAACATGCTGTCTTTTAAATGCCAGTTAATTGTTGTCTATGGTGACAGTAAACTAAATTTATTTTAGTGTCAAATAAATAAAAAAAAATTATTTGAAAGCAAGTGTACATTTGAAGCAGTGAAAAGCAAAGGGATGTCAGTCTATTTTTTAAAGCCTCGAGCGAAAGCGCGTTTTAAATTGAGATCTTGGGTACTCTTTCATTGATTTTTTCTATATCCGGCTGTATAACCGCACCCACCAAAGCTACTAGTACCATTAAACCAAAACCAAACCAAACCCTGTTGCACGACAGCCTGTGAGGGCCAAATCCTGCTGTGCCAACCTTAGTTTTACTAGTACCTTCCACTGCTCCAAAACAGAGGAGTGGTTCTGCAACCATTTGTACTGCTTACATCCATTTTTTATATTTTGGCACTTACGTCCCTTTTATTCTCACTATCTCATTCATACAATGATTTTTCCCCTTTTAGTAACTTTCTCGCAGAAAATAATTTTCTTTTTACAAATAGAGCAATTGTAATCATGAAACACGTTTCACTACCCGACTCGGCATACGTGTGCCTTATTTAACTTCGAAATTGATAAAATCAATATTGTATATTGTACTGTGTTGTACTAAAACCGTAAGTCAATGCAATTGAAATTCCGTAATATTGCATCTCCATCCAACGCACCTACTCTATTGAGGTTCATCAGTTTGGGCCACACACACACCTACCACCCACATCTACACACACTTTCTATAATAACTGCAATAAGCTTCACAGCACGCACTGGAGCTCAAGTGTGAGAAATTATCATGTCAGCTTCATGAAGGATCTCGAAATGCCTAGCCACAGCAGTCACAAATATTTCGTTACTTCAGCAAAATTCATCTTCAAATTTGTACTGTTTAAGTAAGACAATTTTTGACAACACAATGTATTATTCAGCGTGTCCTTGATTGGCATTAGAAAATTAATTTTCGCAACTGTAAGGCGTAAGAAGAACTGTAAGAGTTTTGAATTTCCAATTGAAAAGAACAGGCAAATTAAAATCCACACTTAAAATACAGGGTGTCCGAAAAGTCCTTGACACATTTAAAAAATTCATAGAAAACCAACAAATTCTCGTAATACTTCACAGGTTCAAGAGTTTTTATGACATCCAAAAATAAATAAATAAATAAATAAATAAATAAATAAATAAATAAAAAGCGGAAAAAAAGAAGAAAAAAGGCATTTCGCAGCCAGGGTGTCAGTATATGCGATGCTTGTAATTCTTCGGTTAGTAATTTTCATTCCTTTTTTGCGTTTTCCCATGGCAACAAAAACGATTTAAAAGTAACTTTCATTTTTTTTTTCAATTTCATAAAAACTCTTGAAGTATTATGGTGCAAATCGCAAATTCATGCGACAATTTTTTGGTTTTCTATGATTTTTTCAAATGTGTCAAGGACTTTTCGGACATCCTGTATTACAAGTTTGAAGCGAGAAAAGGGGAAAATATTAAAATCAAACATTTAAATGCAGGCTCCAATGTCTCAAAATCTCATTTCTTCTGCAGATACTGATATTTACCTGCCCGCGACAGAGAACTTGAAAGGAAAAGATCAAAAAAATATAAATTATTCTTTCAGAATATTTGAACAATTGAAGAAAAAAAAGCATAAAAAATTATTCACACAAAATACATTTGATGAAGTGAGAAGCAAAGGGATGTAAGTGACAAAATTTAAAATTTGGAGTTAACCAGTAGACATGGTAGGTGAACCTCTCCTCTGTCTAGAGGGCAAGAGATAGTACAAGTAGTCCTTGTACGGTCTGTTATATAGTATGATTTAGAAAACTTTTCAATGAAATCCTACCTAGGACTTTATCTATCTTTAAACGTGTTTTACTCCAAACTTGAAAATGTTCACTTACGTCCCTTTGTTTCTCAATACCTCATTTGAAGTTACAGTGTCACATAGAAACAATCAGTTTGGTAAAAAGTGGAAATAAAAATGCATGTATTTCTTTTTGAGTTTAAAAAAAGTCACAAAATTTGTATGTTGTACACTTTTTGCATAAAAATAGAGGAATCTATTTTTTCAATAGAAACGAAATTATTGAACTAAATACTCCCTAATAAGTTGTAAGTTCTTCCAAAAGGAACTTTAAATTCCAACTAGTCCATTAAAACTAGGCTGAATACACACATTTAATAATTACTATTTTCAGAAACGTTCTAGTTCAATTTTATTCAAAGTATGATTGAAATAGATGACCATTCGTTTATTTCTTTGCTGAAAAATCGAATATTTTCTGTAAATATGTTGTGAAAACATTAAGCTCTTTTAATACCAAATAATCATTCCCTTTATTTACGTTTAATCGAACCAGTGTTACCGTATTTCTTTCTAATGATGATTTAAGCAAATGAAATAGATTTTAGATTATTTTAAAAGAAACTTTGATACATAAATGCATTAAAATAGGAGTTTATTGAAATATTTTGATTACGGTTAAGTTAAAGGGTTAAAAGGTAATTAACGGTATTAAAAAGTATTTAGGGAAATGTATCAAATAAATATAACTTTTATGGTTTTATTCATGTAATAATTTAAAAATATGCCACTATTACCCAAAATGTTACCAATTTAACGGAGTAATAGCAATAAATTTAGTAGTGCAGGAGTGCGTTCGGAGTATTAATGAGTTTGTTTATTACTTTATAATTAAAAATGTATTACTATATTTTATTTTGGGGTTGAAAAATAACGCATTTATCCATTAGACTGTGGTTTAAAATAGCTAGTTTCGCTAAAAATTATTCAAATTAATAGTTGTAATTATTAGACTGAATTAAAAATTTCAATTTTTGATGAAGGTAAGATAAATCCTCCATTTTATTTCTAAATATAGCCTTAAAAACATTAAACCATACTTTTTTTTCGGTTGAGTTTTATCCAAATAAATCCTGACTGATCCGCAACTGTTATTTTATTTATAACTAGGGGCCCGTCCCAAACTTGTTCGGGTTGAAAATTTATCAATCTTAAATAAGTATTATGCAGATTGTTTTGTTTTAAAATAGCGTGGCCTCATTTTTGTCTCGTTTTTATGAGTTTTTGAGAGAAATTCATTAATTGATTTCTTAATTAAGAGATACTAACATTAACTTCCCCTTGAACAATGTAATCTTCCCACATGACACGTTGTACTGCTCATAATTGTACGTTTGACCTTCAGTTGGATGATGGGGATGCCATAAGAAATTTTCACTGGAAATTACAATTACTTATATTGGAAATGGAAATGTGCAAGGACAATGGGATTTTGAGGATTATTTCTGACTGACCTGCTGCTGGTTCAGTAAGAATATTACTCTAAATCATAATTGGTCCACATTGATTTTACTTGGGGGTCCAGTCCCATTTCATACAAAGGACAAATTAAAGTTTTGCAACGAAATTATTGGAATACCGCCTTTAATTTTAATAGAATGAGTATGAGCTCTTAAAAGTGTGCTTAAGATACACAGATCGTACAGAGTTCATAAAAGATATGACTTTAAGCTGGTTTGAAGTCTATCTGCACTTGTTCATCAAGGGAACCACATAAATAGTTTGATAAAAGTCACCGACAAATGCAAAGATAACACCTCTCACAATGTTCTCATATTTTAGTTCTTTTAGAGCTTTATCCACGACTTCTATATTCAAACAGTGGCTCATCGAACGTCCGTCCTCCTGCAGACCTTTTAAAGATGCTTCCCAAATGGCCCATTTTTTTCTTATTAAACGTACGGAGTCTTTCTGAAGAGAAAAATTCAAAGTAGTATGTTCAAGACTGGAGTGGTCAATTTTTCTAACGAAAATTTCTGTAACTTGGTAAAAAAAACCGCACACATATCCTAAGTTTGCGTGTTGATTCTGGTTAAATTTATTAAACTTTTTTCAGTTCCACCTCGCATGCCGATAAACATTAATTTGCGTTCTGGTATCATAGACGAGTCGCTAATCGGTTACTAATTTGGTCGCGTGATTGGAAACGTACTCATTCAGTAGGTTGCAAACTTGTATCAATCTTGTTCAGAGCATTTAAATATACGAAAACCACTCTCTCTTTTAAATGTTAGTATAGGTGCTACTGTACATCTTTGTGCCTTTCATAAAAAGAATTTTTATGAATATATGCAGTGGTTCTGGAAATTACCTGGAACATATAAACATACAAAGTAAATCCTCTCTATTTATAATATTCGTATAGATAAAACACCTCAAAGGGTAGCCCGAAAGGCATGCAAAATACAACTTTTTAGAGACACGGATCAATATCATCTATCTGCAATACTTGAATTCAATAACTAATTTGCTTGAAACGAATTCCAGTTATAATTCATTTGAATAAATTTTGATGCATTAACTTTCTGCTACCATAAATGTTTCGCAATGTCCAACTCGAATAGAAATATATATACTGTATCGTCTGCAACCTCAAAAACATGCAATTGTTTTGTCGGTTCTTGTGCCGACATCATGATTTTTTTTTCTTTCACTCGTTGCTATCCCTTAACTTTCAGTTAAATTGGAACTTTCAGCTATTGACAAGATTGCACATGCGGGATATTCAGAGAATGTGTTTACGTATATAAGAATAGATCAGTACGAAACATATACTGGTAGCGAAGACAAACTGTTGGTTTAAAAAATTAATATACATACATATATGCACAATTTATAGCCTATGTCTTTCAGTAGGAATACACCTTTCACATAGTGAAAGAATTTTTCAAATAGCTGCATAGGTTCCGGAGATTACCTCGAACATATAAACACACAAAAATCCGTCCTCTCTCTTTATAATATTAGTACTGATTTATTTGCAGTTTTAACAATGTTAAATTCAGTTGAAACAAATGGGTCAATATGGTCATTTATTAAAAAAAACACATTCATGGAAGGATTTTTCTGCCGTCAAAATTAAATAAATTAATCAGGAAATATATAATTTTGATGAATTTTCATTCCTATCAATGAACTGTTCTTCAGCATCATTTAGCGTTTCAAGAGGGAAAAGTTGAAAACAAAAGTTAATTACCGTAACTAACTGGTCTGTGCAAAATGTTTCACCAACATTTTTTAAATGAATAACGAAGTAAATGTATAAGTAAATTGATAATGAAAATCGCATTTATATTTTCAATATATGAGGCAGTGAGAAGCAAAGGGATACAAGTGGACATTTTCAAGTTTTGAGTAAAACGCGTTTAAAGATAAGCTCCTTGGTAGGCTTACATTAAAAAGTTTTTCTGAATCATGCTGTGTAACGAAACCTATCAGGGTTACTAGTGCTATCTCTTGCCTCAAGACGTAGGAGAGGCTCACCTACCATTTGTACTGGTTATTACCAAATTTTTAATTTTGCCACTTACATCCCTTTCGTTCTCACTGTCTCATATGATATTTAACTATTTTAACAAAGGAATACAATAAGTTATTTTGAGATCTGGTGTAGCTTCGCGCCCAAAATTTAAATATTAGTTTTATTGGTACAATTTAAAAAAGATCCTCCATTTTCTAACTGTCACAAAAAGAAGTATTTAAAAAAAACACTTTTTAACTTGCAGCAACATACATGAACCAAAAGTGGCCTTCGATATTTTGTGTAAGGATATTTAAAATGTTTAGCTTTTGAACTCAATAATGATTAGTGTTTTGAAATACAGTAATGCGGCAGATAATTTTAAAAATGCCTTTTTTTTTTTTCAAAATATTAGATTTATTCAAACTTGCTATGCATACTTTAACGCTACTAATTGATATGACCTTCGCAAGACTTAATTACATCACAGACACGTTTGGGAATGGAATGGGCTAGACTGGTACATAAGGTTTTAATTTCAACACATGTGAACTATATGTTAATGACGGCTGAAATTTGCTTGTAAATCGTCGTGCAATCAAACTTGTAAAGCTGTTTTTGGATGAAAGCAGAAAAATTTTCTTTCGTATTCAAGTTCGGAGGATTCTTGTGACAATCCAGTACAGTAAGTGTGTTCTTTGAGCAGAAATTTTTTGGTTCGCTTCGAAATGAAATCGCGTGCCATCTTGTTGGAGAACGTAACCTCCTTCGGCCACAGTTTAGACATATTTCTTTTTGGGTCAATATGACTTTGAAACAGGCACTGTTGATCATTCCTTTAACAGAAAGTAGAGGTTGCATCTCAATAACGATGAAACAACCATTAACGTCTTTTCAAGAACATACTTGGGTACTTGGTGCACCGTATGTGGTACTGATTGATAGGTTATCTTTTGCTCCTTTTCAGACTTGGTTGAAAATTTTTGAATCACAAAATCTGTTTCATCAGAAAAGAGTACCATCTCAATGCATGCAATACTTTTGTGCCCATTCCAACATTTTTTATTCATACGGTACGTGAGAAGCTGCTTCTTGTATGGTCAATCGCGTCACTCTCTAGGTTCTAAATCGCCTCACTGCCTACGATCTAACAACCTGTATCGCACTGTTGAAGGTACAACATTAGCACCAACTGCCACCATGGACCTGTGCAGGTTTAAAACTGGTTAATCAAGGGTTAATGGCACTCATTCAAAGTAAAATTTTCTCGTATTGAGTTGAAGTTGCTACGTTTCATCTGCATTTTCTAGTTGGGATCTTTTTAGCATTACCTGCTGTCGGAAACATGCATGTCCTCATTCGACATATTTTACCTATTTCCTCTAACGTCTCAGAAGTGTTCTCTAAGAGCAATCACTTTAGCCCATGTATCTGAGCTGATATCCATGAGGCTAATGATGAACCCCTCAACAAGCGAAAAACAAATATTCTGGAACACCGACCATCCGGCGGAAAAATTCAAAGGCCTGCTACTTACCAGATGTATACGAACTTCTAGTATATTTATAATAACAGCCGTTTGAATTCTGAGGTAATTTGGAGTGCTTATTGTAAGCTTATGCGTGATGAAACGAAATAATAATTGCCACAATACTGTAAATATTAATTTAATCACAAACAATTAATGCTATTAAAGAGAGCCTAGAGGTGAACTGTAAAAAAGGCATTAAAATATAACTCCACTTAACAAAAAACTTTCATTAAAGCTGGTCTACAGGATGAAATATAATTGATATACACTTTCATTTTTTTATATTTATGATATATTTGTCATTAGTTTAGTTGAACTAAGATTCTTTAAAATATCTATAATATCCTACTGGAATGCAAACTAAAGCAAAGAATGATATTTGCATTTGAAAGTAATTTTTTAAACCTTCTTCACTGTTGAAAAAAAAATCGCACTTAAAATGGAAATGCTTTATAGATCGTGAAAAGAAAGATGAAAAAAAAATGGAATTGAATCGTGGAAATGAATATGTTATAGTTTTGGGTTGAAACGTCGATCCGCGAGACACATTTCCCTGAGAAGTAGTCATTTAGATACGCTAAGTTGTTTTTCTAATTATTTATCTTCGACAGTTTAAAAATCGATATTTCAATTGCTTTACAGGTTTCAAAATATATTTCCTGTTAATTGCAAAGCAAAACTTCGCGCCGGAAAACGGAAGTTTGCTTTCAATGGATTTATGTTCTCGAAACTAAATAAGACTGTTTTCTTTCTAGGGAGAATGTAACAGATTTATTTCCCAAAAGAGTCTCCAGTTTACGTATTACGAATTCGAATGAACAGCAGGAAATTAAACTTTCAGTAAGATCTAAATTCAAATTATATACTAGACTGCGTATACAAACTAGTTTTATCTCTTGAACAGACAATCATTATTTAAGTAGCATTTTTTTACGTACTCGTTGTTTTAACATATGAAGCAGTGAGAAGGAAAGGCATGTAAGTGGCAAAATTAAAAATTACCAGAGATAACCAGTACACATGGTAGGTGAACCTCTCCTCTGACTTGGGGCAAGAGATGGTACTAGTGGCCCAGGTAGTTGCTGCTATTAAGCATGCTTTAGAAAAAAAAATCAATGAAGGCTTACCTAGGAGCTAAGCTTTTAACGCGTTTTACTCAAAACTTGAAAATGTCCACTTGCATCCCTTTGCTTCTTACTGCTTCATATGATGAAATATTAAAGAAAAAAAGTAATGCAAGTTAAAGTTTTTAATAGGAAATGAAAATACAGTACAATTAGTGCATTGAAATGCAAGTTATGCATATATGTTACAGTAAATGTGATAAATTCTGTGATTTTGTACAATCCCTGGTGATTGTTCACAATCCACACTAAAATTGGTAAATGTGATTAATAATTGAATATTTAGCCATATTTATCACATTTACCAGTTAATTTATACAATCCCCGACTCGTAATGGGGAATGTAATAAAAGTCGATACTTATAACCAAAATTTGTTCATTTTGTTCAGCTACTTAGCTTTTTCTATGACGTGCATTTGCGCCTGCGCATTATTGAGCATGCTAGTATGATTTTAATTTCAATTCAATACATTTACCCCTCACTAATCCAAACCCTATTAAACTGGATTTTAGTTAATCCGGATATCCATTTCAATAAACACCAGGTATATAAATAAAATGCGATTTAGCTTAATAATGAATCTTTGTAGGCAATTTTCTCTTCAGTTTTATGTTTTATTCTTTTGAATTCAAAACACAATTTGAACTGCGTACAGCAGTTATTTTATATACCTTGGCTTAATTTTTCGGTTATTTTGTCTAAACCGTACTTTTATTAATTCGTAAAGCCGGGATCCAATACTTGTTTAACTGTATTTCTGAGGTCGTGCTGGCAAGACCTTTTTTTTTTTTCTGGATACTTGCTTTCTCTCTTTTATAGCGTTTCTAATAATGGCCGATATTCAATTTCAAGTTTTAGTAACTGTTATGAATTAAAAAAAAAAGTACACAGGTCTTTGTTGACGAAAGAAAAGTATGACGATTCATTAAAAAAAGGTGAATTATAGTAAAAACAAAATTTTCGGAAAAAATTCCAAAGGCTATAGTTGACTAAAAGGATATGACGTAATGAGTATTGTCAATGTTGCAAAACTAATCTATCCCGTAAATAAGACAGCTATAATGTTAGATTTTACTTGCATTTTGAAAAAATGTTTGCCGTAATTCATGAAGCACATTTACTAGTAGGCCATGGTGCTAAAAACAGAACATTAAACGAACCCTTAAGAAAAGGTACACAAGTAATATTACCAAAGCACTTTATATTTTTTAATTTTATTGGCAATATATATTGTACGCATATAAAGTGTGTTTGATAAAAAACCTAATGAAAATAAAGTAAAAGAGTGTTACTTTTACTTATTTATTTAGTTTGAAATATTACTGTATTTTTTAACAGCCATCACGACGTTTTTCGAATTCTTACCTACGCATTTTCAGAGAAGTTTAAAGATGTTTTCCTTCTTTGGAATTAAGACCTTATTTAGAAAAATTATCCGAACTTATTACATTCTCCATTACGAGTCGGCGATTGGAGAAGAAAAAAAACAGTAAATTGGAACACTTTTAATTGGTTTAATGGTGATTATGTCATCAGGGGCGGCAATTTGTATTACACCCGCACTTCCCACCTGTAAACACACAAAAAAAAAATGTTTATGCAAACATGTAGTTCATATAATTGTCAGAAATAATATAATTGTAAAAATAATTTTTAGTGTTGAAAACAATATTGTTTTGGAATTAAACTCCTTACTATAGAAAATTATTCAAATGTATTACATTCCCCATCACGAGTCAGTGATTGTATAAATAAATCGGTAAATATTACAAATATTGAATGATTGATCACATTTACCAATTTATTGTTGATTGTGTAAAACCACCGGTAATTATATGCAATCACCAATTTATCACATTTACCGAAACATATACATAGATGTTTACTTTTAAAATGTACTAGAAAACCATTCGTCTTGAAACCTTTTTAGTTCTTTTTTTAAGCGTTCTAAAGTATAACAATAAAAAGTTTTTACACTAGTCATATGTTCAACGTAACAAGAGTTCAACTGCTGTATCACCACACGCATGTTGTTAATTAGTATTTGCTGTTGAAAATAAAAATAATAAATAATAAAAATTCTCTTTGCACAATTAAATATTATTTTTATTTCAAAGTCTTATAAGTATTTTTTTTTTTTGTCTATCCAGCGATCAGGAAATTATATGAAATTTTCAAATTTGACTGTAAGCATGGTAAGATATTTAGGGGGAAAATATTTTATTTTCGACAAATTACTGACCAATTTAAACTGAGAAAGTAAGGGTTACAAACAGTTTAATGTAATTGGTATGTAGTGTGAATATGTTTTGTTATGCTAAAACTTTCTTTAAAGCTTAGTGAATGTCCAGTTTTTTAATCTTGTTCGTGTGTGCTCCAGGCTTGTTCACATTTTCGCCTTATTTTCGCACATTTAGACACTTGAAGACTTTTTTTAAATACCATAAAGTAACTATATGGCTTTAAAAATAATTCAGAAAAATTCATGACGCAAAGAAAATTCTATTCAATTGTAGAAATGCTTTTGTTCTGAGAAATTGATAATATTTTTATGAAAAATTAACACATGAAAAAAATAGTTCATCAAGTTCCTGCTTTCCCCTAAATGAAACTTGGAAAAAAAAATATATTGAGTTGATTTTAATTTTTAGGTATTACTGGTGGACTATAAAAGTTTTACTATATACATTGTAACAATTTAACGCTTGCTTGTAAATTGGAGTTTTTTTTTCTCCCATGTTTGCAAAATATTTATCCTCTCATGAATTTCCAAGCAGATACGCTGTCCTATAGAAATATTTACCTTGGTACGTCAGTTATTTTTAGTGAAAATATGTACTATAACTTGTAGCACAGAACTTTCTTCGCATTTGCTTTCCGAATTAAGGTAGGTATCTGGCATAAACGCATTTTAACTTTCTGATATTCGTTGTAACTAGAAACATTTTACTATATTTATATTTGGAAATTACAATTCCGAACGCTTGTATGTAATTAGATAAAATAATGAACGATGTGTGTACTGAAATGACTTTGCCTACTTATATAATAAATCTTAAACCCAACTAACTCTTTGATGTATAAATAAAACAAATAAAAGCTGCAATATCACAATATTTATATTAATTAATGTAGTCATAAGCAGATGATTTAACATATTTGAGGCACCTAGAAGCAAAAGGATGTAACTGGGGAAAGTAAATATTTGAACATCTATATTAATATTATAAAGAGGGAGAGAGCGGATTTTTGTGTCTTTATATGTTCGAGGTAATCTCCGGAACCACTAGAGTTATTTGAAAAATTCTTTCACTTTATAAAAGGTGCATTCTTACTGAGTGAAATAGGCTATAATTTATGCATATATGTATTCATACTACTTTTTTAAACCAATAGTTTGTCTTCGCTACCAGTTTTTGATTCGTACTGTTTTGTTCTTATCTACGTCAAAAAATTCCCCGACTGATCCGCTTCTGCAATGGCATAATAGATAACGGTTCTCCTCGAAATGCATGATGACGGCTGGGAATATGTGAAAGAAGCAAATATTACGATGCCAGCACGAGAACCACCAAAACCCTTACATCTCTTTGAGACTGCAGTGGATAAGGTACATAGCGTACTATTAGCATTGAACATTGCAAAATACTTAGAGTCGTAGAATGCAAATGCCTCAAAATTTATCCTAGCGAATTATAACTGAGATTTTCAGTTATAGTTTCTTTTTAAGGGGAGAAGGGGGGGGGAGGGCTCGGTAGCAATGGTGGGTGGTGCCTTCTCACTTGGGGGTTAAACACCTTTAATTAAATGCTTTTAACTTTAGGATGACTTAATATTTCCACTTGAAATGCAAGCTCAAAATTCCGAAAAAAAAAAACTCCAAATAGCAATTTTTAGATGCCTTTCATTCCAAAACCTGACGCACAATGGGTTGGGACTTTTTACCTGTTCTTATTGGGAAGGTGATAAGCAATTTGCAACTAGTTCAAACTTTTTTTTTTTTTTTTTTGGATGTTTGGGTAAGACCCTGCACTATTTGTTTGGAGGAAAGATACGCAATAGTATATCTGGTAGTTGTTATTATACAGCTTGATTCAGAAAAACCTTGCAATGAAAGCCTGCGTACAGTTTGAACTTAGTACGTATTTTACTCTAAACTTTCAAATTTCCACTTATACATCCACTTGCTTCTCGCATTCTTAATTGGTCAGTAGTAGCAATTCAAATTCAAAACATTCTCACTCGCTGATTTCAATGAGAAAGCTTACTGAGCGTGCTGATTAACAATCAAATTCATATAATGTTGAAATTATTTCTAAAATCTTGAGAACACAGTTATAAACTCATATTAACAACCACAATGTTCAAACATAATAGTTTAAAAAATTATGCAACTATATTAATATCTGATAATGGCTACACCGAGAATGTGAAAGTATCATCATTGCCTTTTAGCTGATAAAAGATATCAAAGCAGGAACGACTGAATACCTTGATAAAAGTAAGAAGTTTTGTGATGAAAAATATTTTAATTCGACTATTTCAGGCATATTCTTGAGGCTTGAAATGATTAATATTTTGCTACGAAATTGAAAATACAGAGACCTGGATTACGGTTTCACTTTTAAATGATGATCAGCAAAGCTAGTAAAAGTGCAAAGCTCAATGCAGAATTTCAGTTCTTAAAAGTTCCCCCTTTACGTGCAGTCAGTTGACAGAATATAATCTAAGATGTATCTGCTAATCAGAAAATGTGGGCGTGGTGTAAGTCAAACGAACTTTGATCTTACGAAAACATATATGTATTTAAAGCTAACATTTGAATCAAAGTATGAAGTAAACCTTGTTAACAATGGAAATACATTTTCTATTTTAGGCTTTTTAAACTTATTTCTTAGTTGAAATTTTGCATCTAATTTAAAAAGAAAATCGTTTGTTTAATTTTGCTGTCGTTAACTTCCGTGCAAGCAATTATGTGTGATTATAAACTAAAGTATATAAAAAGGAAAAGATCATGGTAAAAAACCGTTAACAGCATTTTTTAGTATAAAATATATTCTAAATAATAATGAAAACATTTGTAAGCTAACACTTTATAAAACATATTCAATTAAATTTGAAGTTGATGCAAACTATTATTTCCGTACTTGGAAAGTTAGTGCTGAGAGCGATGTCTCGACCGATATGAAAATATACTCCATCTTATGATCATCTTTAGTTTTAAGGGTAACTTCTACAATAACGATTTTACAAATCCAAGTTATATGTTAAAATTCGTAGTAAAGTCTTAGATTTCAAAATAAAAAATTCAAACATTTGTCAAGAACTGTAAGAATTTTTGAAGAACTAACAACTTTTAAAACTTTGTCATAAAGTTGTGCTTTCTCTTCAACGATACTCTGACGACAGTCAACTTTAACGAACAATATTTTTTTTAACCATCCAAAACATGCAACTGCATAAAAAATTTGCAATGATTTTAACTAACATTTCATTGAAAAATAAATAAATACTATTATTTGTTATGGAGCTATAGATCCTTATTTTAAAGATTTTTTTTATTATCCATTGACAAATGTCACGTATATTCTGGCTGTTAATTGAAATAGTAAAGCCTCGTGACAACTAAACCACTCTTAGTCGCTCACAACTAGTTGAGCAGCATTTTTTTTTTCATGAATTAAAAAACTGGATAAGGTGAGATACTGCTGATATGAAATATAGTTCAGAAGTTTTTGAGTCATTTCTAGAACTCCTACAGAGGGGCTGCCTTAAAAGGTATTTGCTTTCTATAGAAAAAAGCTGCATTTTGGTGAACCATAGTTTCTGTCGGTACTTTTAAATGCTTAAGTTTTGTGATAGTGTCTCTGAAAATATCTTTTGAATTACAAAGCATATTCTGTAAGTTTTTTTTTTTTTTTGAGAAATTTTGAAATTCTCTTGGAGTTATTATGTTTTTAGAAGTAATTTCTTGGTTTTTCCTAAATTACCTTACATAAGTAGTTTGTACACAAAATAGCTTCAGTGGCGAGTTCCTGATATTTTCACAGTGGAAAGTAAATTTATCTTCATTTATGAACATGTAACACTCGAATCAGTCCGAACTTTAAGTTAAAACTTTATTTAGTCAAGTAGCTAGAACATATTTCCACATAATTGTGAATGATTTTGCCTTTTCATTCCTGAAAAGAGTCTTACCATGTTTGCGGGTCGAACAATGGGAAATAATTAATTTAACTACTAATAACTCACCCTGCAGTCCCTGTATTCTATAATTAGCTATTCAGTACTTTTTCCATTTAAAGTATATTTTTGAAACTTTTGAAAGATTTAGTTTCACATCACATTTGAAGCATTGAGAAGTAAAGGGATGGATGTAAGTGGACATTTTTAAATTTTAAGTAATACGCGCTTAAAGAAAACACCCTAGGTAGGCTTTCATTGATTTGTTTTTTCTAAATCATGCTGTACAGCAGCACCCCTACCAGGTCTACTAGTACACTATCTCTTGCCCTAAGATGGAAGATAGGTTTCCCTACCATTTGTACTGGTTATCTCCAAATTTTTAGTTTTACCACTTACATCCCTTTGTTTCTCGCATGCCTCATTTGTACTAACTAATAAGTTTCTTCTTTACTAATAATAAAGCTGAAAGTCTCTCTATCTGGATGTCTGGATCTCTGTGACGCGTATAGCGCCTAGAGCCTAGACCGTTCGGCCGATTTTTACGAAATTTGGCAAAAAAAAATAGTTTGTAGCATGGGGGTGTGTACCTCGAAGCGATTTTTCGAAAATTCGATGTGGTTGTTTTTCTATTTCAATTTTAAGAACAAAATTATCAGAAGATGGACGAGTAAATTACGAAATTATCATAACGTGAAACCGTAACATGGGTACAAGCCAATTGGCGAGAAAATTCACCATACATTTTTTTGTAAATATACAGGCCAACCAAAAGACCTTTCAATTTTTCTATTACGGGAAAAGCCGTGCGGGTACCACTACTTTTATATAAAAGAGATACATTGTTTTTAAAAAAGTGTCAGATGTTAAAAATGTATGTTTAAAATATTTTCAACCTAATTTTATTTTCAACCAGATTTAGCTCACGTTGTGGCAAATAGAAATTAAACGAGAAAGTATTTTCATATTGTTCCGCTTTAAACTTTTGGTTTCACGACTATGAAAATTCCCTGGAACATTGCTTAAATTTTGATTACAGATGATGTTTTGTTGCTTTCCATTGGTAAATGAATGTTTGTGCTTGAATTTTGATTTCTTTTGATAGTGTTGCTATTATTTTTAATGGGCTACGTATTTTTTACTCAGCATTCGCAGAACTAGTACATTCCAGAGAAAAGAACAACTATTATCTCGTACGTAACTACGATCGACGGATGACATTACCCCAAAAATTCGAATGCCCAGCATCACCACCAAATGGAGACACCTTGGTTCTTTCGTTGAGAAAATGCAGTATGAATTTTATTTTGACAACAGTTTCAAAGCCTCAAATTTAAAATGCTTGACAAATCTTTTCCGTATCGCTTACTGAAACAACATGGACGCTGTTGATTTTCTATATTTTGCAAGTCCATCGACTAGAGCAAGGTTCAAACTTTTTAAACTTTCTTCACCTTTGAGCGTAAGAACCCACCGTCTAACCACTGAGCCACTCTTTCGGTGTTTTACTGCAAAACCATACGCATGCGCGCGTGTTACTATTTTTTTCAGTTATACTTCCCCCTACGGCAGAGAAGGATCGATACGTGTATTATTTTGTAAACATGTTTTGTTTGTTTTCAATGGCCACTTCTCCGAGCTATAGCATTTCAATTGCTCAATTTTCGCCCCATCCTTATGTCCTTATATTAAAAGAAAATACAATCTGTCCACATATTTATTTGTTTATTTATTTAAATATACATCCTTTTTAAATAAAAATATGTAGGGCACGAATACAACTGCGAATCGTTTTTAGTTCAAACCTGCATTGTGACATGAAAATAGAAGGAAATGGGAGTGGTCTATTCTCTTTCAATCTCACGTCCGTCCATGACAATACATGGTAAGTTAGAATTTTGATGGAGGTAAAATCGATGCCATTCCTTTGCACTGTTGAAAGAAACTTTGTCTTCCTATCAAATCGAAGAACAAAATATTTCGCCTTTACGTGATGTTTCATGGAAAAGATTTCTATGAATGAAAGGTTAAAAGTTCTTTTGCTTATTTCAGTTCTATGAATTAATGAATGCAAGCGAAATGAAAAAAAAAATAATCCTTTTAGGAAATTATTTATCCCGTTTCTTAGTTTTAGCTCATTTTACTGATATTTTGCTTTCGATTAATATAATATTACTTTTAACCTATTACTTAAGTATAAATATTTTTGAAGGTAACAAAACCATATCGTATGAATCAAAGGTGTTTTATACATGTTCCTTGTTTAATATTATATATATGTCGGAGCAATGTATGCATTTTTAGACTATATGTTGTGCAAAAAATACCATGTTGTTAGGAAACTCCAAAACTCTATCTCCGAAGATAATACACAAAGACATATGCAAAAATGTTAACATAATTATGGCCATCTTAAAGCAAAATCTTACACTTTGTAACTGTGTATATGGGTGTCTTTGGGTCTTATAAAATTATTTATGCTTAGGAAATTGGTTTTTTACTGCTATACATTTAGGTAGGGGAAACCCGGCTAAAGTGGATACCCCGGGCAGAGCGAATATTGCCAATAACTCCCAAATTTTTCGCTGGCTGACTGTATTGTTGTCGTAACAAAGGTCGTCTGTTGGCACTCCGTGCGCGGCAAACACGTCGGGACGAGTTCGTGTCTCGCGATTCCAATGAGCAGACAAAATGTGTTCCGGGGAAAGCAATATTATTTTACAGAGGTAAGAGTTTCGTTTGTAACTTTAATACTACTTGTGACATGTTCTTTGTTATGAGTAGGATTTGATGCATGGTTATATAGCTTTCAACTATCCGTAGACGACGAGTTTAGGTGATCTGGTTTTTTAGTAATTTGAGATAACCTCAAAAATGTACCAAAAGGGCCAAGCGGATTTTGTGAAATGATACCCTATTCACTTTGCTAGGTCATCACAAATTATATAGTTTTATGGAATTATGCACTTAATCACGTTTTAGTATCCGAGAAAACATTCCCACTGAGTTTAACAACATTTTTAAAATAACTAGTTTTCACTTCCATCGAGCGGAATCAACGTATTTTGTACTTTATCGAAAATAAAGAAACCCCTTTTTCTAAAACTTTAAGCAAACATATTACAAGGTAGTAATATTTTGTCAGTTTCCAGGATTTTAAGCGACGTAAATATGTTTTCTAGTCAACGCAAAATTTTCATTTTAAAATATTTTACAGATTCTGTCGCAATTCCTTTTGAATAAGATCACTCTTTCTTTACAATTTGGGGAATATTTGCGATTATATACTACAGTTGGCTATCTGTTTAACGACGCTCTATTTAACGAATTTCTCTAGCAATCTATTTAAGGACGGTTTTTTGTGGTCCCTTGACAGTCGTTAAACAGAGAGCCAACTCTGTTTGTTCTTCTCAACATTTTTAAAAAATCTAATCTAAATAACCAGTAGTTTTGCTGACGGCTTGTGCTCAAATCTTTGAAATAAAGAAATTCATTTTATCAATTCCCTCTTTTGAAACAAAGTAATTTGTTTTGGAATCAGTATCACTCATAATAACTCCTAAACGTGGCCCAAATAACTTAAACCATCCACAATTCAGATGAATTCAAAAGATTTTGCTATTTTAACCATCGTTAATCGCTTATGTACGCAACAATAAATATTGGCTCATTATCGTATAGAATTATACATTTTGTTTCACACGGCAAACATTTTTGTAGTTTACTCATTCAAATGTTAATTTGTTTGACTTATGACTATGCATCACCAAGAAGGTATTGTCATGGTTTGAAATGAATTATTCAACATTTGACATTAATTATTCATACATTTCTTTATCTACAACAATTAAGACTGAAAGAAAATGCAGGTCACTGTGTGTATGTGTGTGTACAAAATATCAAGACCAAATCCTCAACGACATTTGGAATGCATGTGGATGATGCGATTTGAGCTCCGAACTTTGAAATTGGATCTGTATGTATTTTCTGTTTCGTTTCTATTTTGATGATTTGTTGCACATGTGTCGGTAGCATAGGTTCTGGTAGTTCTTGATGAAATGGTCATTTCTCTTTTAAAGGATAAAACTATTGGTATTAAACTGACACTTATTATTAAAATTTAGGAAAGTTAACAAATTTATTAGAACGTTTTAATAGTAATGAAATTTAGGAGACTTTTAAATTATTAAAAATTAAGCATCCGTAGTTATCTTTCTGTAAATTTCCTATCAACTTTTAAGGGAAAACTAGTTCTTAGCGATCTTCACTTCCTTTAGTGGTCAAGTCAATTGTTTGGTAGGCACCAGATTTTTTAACGGTATTAGGAAAAGCGGGAAATTTAATCCAAGCTTAGTGCTGCATCTAATATAATGATGTTAGTGCATTGCAATTTTAAAATTTCGCATGACACACAATAATAATAATAATAATAATAATAATAATAATAATAATAATAATAATAATAATAATAATAATAATAATAGTAAATAAATAAATAAATAAATAATTAAACGAAAAAAGTAAAATAAAATAAATTGTTTCAACCTTTTTAAGGACCCTGATAATCTTAGCAAAAGCATTGGCAGTCTTAACTACTTGCTGCCAATGGTCATTTTTTTAAAATAAACACGTAGGGGAATGTGGGGCAAAGAGAAATGGTTAAGATGACTCAGTTTTTTTTCAAAATAAACAAATCAGAAATTCGTTTTGAAAATTACAGTACGTAAAAAAAGAACATTGTATTTTATAATAAAACTTCCGTTGAAACAGTATTTTTTATTTTTGGCAGTAAGTTAAAGTCTTCAAAAAAAAGTAGAAAATTTTCACTTTTTTTTCATAGGGCAAAGTGAAAAATAAAATCTTTTTCTAATGAAATATTTTCTATTCGATAATAAAACATATTTTTGATCAAAAGAATCAGTAAACAGAAGGTTTAATGAATAAATAAAAAGATAATGAAACAATAAACTAATAATTAAATGAATAGTACAGTTAATAAGTGTTCCAGAAGTCGGACCATCATCCTAGTTCCCGATTCTGCTTATTTTTTCTTAAAAAGACACATCATCTTAAAATGTTAAGTACCCTTATTTTTTTCGTTCTGGTGTAAATTTGATTATACTTATGTTTTAATGGATGGTATAACATTACGTTTCAATTAAAAATTAAACTCCTTCTTCGACTCAATTATTTTTTGAGGGGTGGCCGATCACTGGGTACTTATGCATTTCCAATAGTCAGCCATGGCAGATTGACCACTGGTTCTATACTGTTTTGTGGATGTACCCAGTAGTCGACTGCGTACCTAAGATTTTCTAATGTTCATTAAATACAAATTGAAATAAAGTATTCACACAGCGGCAATTTAGATGTTTTGAAAAAAAATTCCCTTTCAAATTATATTTCTTTGAAAGAAAATGTTTAAACTTTCTGCCAAAACTATTTTTTAAAAAGGGGGCTATTTCGTCATTTTTTGTCTCAGAATTCTTGAAAACTGGTGTTTTAAATTTAGTTCATTGTTGCGTTTAGAATAAATGTTCCATTACTTAACATGTCATTAAGAAATGGTGATTTATCGTCTTTCTTATCATACCATCTTACGTTTATGGTTTGATTTTACTAAGGCTAATTTTTTTAAATGTTGCTAACACTTTTTGTTATTGCTTTTCTATAATCAAATATTGATTTCCTTGGGTTTTCTTCTCTATGAAATCAAAATTTATTTCTTATTTGAAATAATGCTGGCTTAGCTTCAAAATTGCATTACGTGGCTACTAATTCCATTTTAGTTTAATGCATCGTTAACTAATATTCTTGTAGAAGGATGTATGATTAGCTTTATGACACTCCAAATGTCTGTATTTCAATAAAATCATGTCAGGATAAATTATCATCTTTAATTTTTAAGTTTCAAAGTTGGGACACTTGGGAAAGGAATAATAAATAAATAAATATACTTTTAATTAAATAAGTTATTAAGTAATATAAGCAGCCACACAAGGTGTGACATGCCACGGAGGTGATAATTAATATGTTGTGAACCAAAAATATACTAAATTGAAATTATTATGAAAAAAATGTTAGCAGGTTAAAATAGATATATTTTTTTTGGTGAAATTAAAAATCATTTTATATATATATATATATATATATATATATATATATATATATATATATATATATATATATATATATATATATATATATATATATATATATATATATATATATATATATATATATATATATATATAGTTAAGAAATGGTCAAAAACAGTTAAAAAGGTGTTTAAGTGACTAAGATGATTGGGTATGTTAATAAAAAAAATTGTATCTTACACAACACTTTTCCATAACTCTAAATGGAACGCATCCCTCGCGTAAGTCGGGATCTGACTGTATTACCAGATGCTTTAATCTTCGGTGTATTTTTTTCCTAACTGGAATAGATTACACATGGTACTACATAGTTAAAATATTACCACATAGGTGCAGCTAAAAGCACAGAAAATATTTCACCATTTCACTTTGCCCCATATTCCCACTACGTTTTATGTGCATTGAACTGTTGTTTTAAACTTTTACCCTAATACATTTTATTTATTAATATTTTATATTCCTATATCTTACGCAATAGATAATGTCTGTACCTGAGAGCCAGACTAACGTAAATCCAAAAATTGCGATTTTCAGTTTATTAGAGCATTTGCAGGTTGAATCCTATTTCGCATCGAGCTATGTAAACGTAATTCTAAAAAAAAAAAAAAACCTTTAATTATTTACCCGCATTAAAAGAACGCGCGTCCCATCTTTGCCTTATCAAGCTTCTAAAGTGTGGTAGCATTTTTAAAAAAAAATCCCCCGCTTTTAACAAAAAATAAACATACTATAACAAACTAAAAAATAAACTATATTCACATTTTAACTACTTCAGAAAAAATATTTTTAAAAAACCGGATGGATTCATTCGGTTAAATTGTTAACTTCCGCTTCCTTTTTGAAAAGAAGAGGTCGGTAGAACGATACTTTTTCCAACGAACTGATCAGAAATTGAGTCCCAAATTAAATGTTGTATTTGTGTTGCATTATAAAATAAATAATTTAGCTCGCAAAACATAAGCCGTTAATGACCATTTTTTAAATAATTTGACAAAGTTTAATATTAAAAAAAATATTTTAATCGGTGTTCAGCTTCAATTTCGTTTTTTACGCTTCTCCACATGAAATCAAAAGTGGTAAAATGCCATTCACTGATGCCATTAACGCAGAGCATAATATTTAATTTGCATCTTTACTCACATATATTGGCTACGATATGGTTGATAGCAAGCGTAGTGCAATATTTTATTCGCTTCTGAATTATCACAACGTGGAAACGCGGTAATCAGCCAAGCGCAAACATTCAGTGAGCCAATGAATTACGCGACAAAGTTCATCACTTGTGACGTCATAAAGACCCCACCTTGTTTGAAAATTGAACGTTTAAAAAATAATTAAAATTAAATTTTTTTAAATTTAAATATTTTTTTCGCTTCATGTTTTTTTTTTTTCTTTTTGCTCATTTTATCAATTTTAGTGAGGAAAAGTAATACTTTTGAATGATCGAAACCCTGTTATTGAGTCTGAAAGTTTTCAATCTTGCGAAACAATTTTTACAGTTTACGTACTACATGGTATTTATAATGCAAGGCTACCTATCATGATCGCGAATCCTTCGTAAGAATCAGATTTGTGCTATCGTATAACAGAAAAAGATTCGCACCAATCAAATTTCCAATTCATATTAACTTCACCATTTGCATTCTTATCCTAATGTTTAAAAAAAAAAAAAAAAAAAAAAAGATTTGCCATCTAAACCTACAAAAGGAAATAAAGCCGGAGAACGAGTCAAATAATCTCTTTAACTTGTTCTCACGCAAACGTAAAAAGAGAAAATGAAAACCACGGTGTAGCTTACTTTCATTCCGTCTCGCGTGGAGTACAAGATAAAACATGAGATGGAATTCGGAAGAAAGTAAAATCGATGGGATTTGGCTCGGAACGGTGACGCAGAACTTTGTCTTTTCATGGAAGCGAGGGGTGCGACGATTCAGTTACTACGTGACATCTTAGAGAAAATCCTTCTTAAGATGGATGGGTTATCCTTCGAAACGGAAAAATACTTTAAACGTTGTTTTTATGTTTGGTTTGTTATTAATGGTTATTGGAGAAAGGCATTTATAAGGAAAGTAAAAACTGTTTGACGATTTGATGAAAAATAGAGCACAGTACAGAACACATAGTGTGTGTGTGCATTGGCGACGATTCGGAGGGGGGCGGGGGTAGCAACCGCCTTCAGGATTATGAAGTTATTCACCTTTAAAAGAAATGCAGAACATAGGTCTATTTTCATCCAAAACCGAATTGATTTGTACAATTCTTTCAGTAAAGGACAAAATATTTTATGATATAAAATGTTCAAAAAGTGAAGTAAGAATACACTCTCGAGTTACATAAACAAATGTGTTTTGTTTTGAATCGCAATTTGTATTTTATTTCTACACAATTTAAGCAAACTTATACATTCTTCAATACATAGTTTTGTGCGTAGAATCTTTATTTTCAATCACATCCCTTCTACTATGCTTCTACCTAATCAAATTTGCACTAGCTATCCTTAACCACTTTTTCTTGTAAGTTTTTTTTCTTGTAACATTCCGCTTTTCATGGTTAATTTAATTTATTTTCCAATTTAGGAACCAAAACTAAAGGAAAAAAAGCAGAGATGTCAAAATTTTCAGAAAATAGTTGTTTGCATTACTTTGTATATCTGTTTACGAAACACTACTGAGCACAAGCCTTTTAGTTTATGTATTTATTGTTTAGATATTAGTAAATTAAATTTTAGTTTATGTATTAAACAAGCCATACTTGTGGAATGAAATTATTGCCAAGTGTTTGTCACTTCTCAAAATATTTTGGGGTAAATAATGTAAGTCCATATTCATGTCTAAGTGTTTCTTCGGGGAAAATTACTGTTTACATACAGTACTGGCCCAATTATTAGACTAAAGATTTTTGTTTTGTTTTCTTGTACATTATTAGTGCTAAAATACTATTTATTTTACTGTTAAAGTACAGTAGATACTGTACACTGATAATTACATTATTTTAGCATAATTTAATGTTTCCATTGTTTATGTTCTTTGTTTATCTACCTACCAGGAACATAACCTCAATCAGCTTAAACAGTTCACTAGTTCTTTTTATTAGTGTGTGTTGTTATATTTAAGTTAGTTTTAGGTAATTACTGAGTATGTGTATGTGAGTATATATAATAGTGAGTATAAACAATTTTTTAACTCCTTTTTTAAAAAGTGTTAAGAAATGGTGTAAACCTTGTGCAAAGTATGCCAAAAAGACTTCAAATGATCATCAAGAACAAGGGAATGCATACTAAACATTGGATAATTATTTCACTGTTCGTTAATGTGTCTATAGTTATGTAATCAGTAAAGAATTTGCTTTAAAAAGTCTTAGTCTAATAATTTGGCCAACACTGTATATCATCAAAATCTGAAGAAAAACTTGAGTTATGTTGTTAGATTTATATTAATTACCGCTGATCTGCTCTCAAAACCAGTCCAAACAAAATGTTTTACTTATCTCTCTCTCTCTCTCTCTCTGTCTCTCATTTTTTTGCTACTTCTAAAAGACATATGACTTTTAAGTGTATTTTTTTTGCCCTCCCCCTCCCTATTTATAAGCTCCAATTGCCGCCTCTGTGTGTTTGTGTGTGTGTGTGTGTGTGTGTGTGTGTGTGTGTGTGTGTGTGTGTGTGTGTGTGTGTGTGTGTGTGTGTGTGCCATCATAACTAAACATATTCGAAACACATTTCAGAAATTTTTATCATAACGGAATACATTTCAGTACACATTAAGACAACAGGGAATCGTTTTTTTAATTGAAATGATACAAATTTGTTGGTAATATGTACTGAGAGTTTGCAGAGTAAAAAACTAAATGTACAAGAAAAAGTTATTAGGGATAGCTAATGCAAATTTGATTAGGTAGAAGCATAGTAGAAAGGATGTGATTTAAAATAAAGATTCTACTCACAAAACTATGTATTGAATAATGTATAAGTTCTCTTAAATTGTAAAGAAATAAAATACAAATTGCGATCCAAAAGAAATCAGTCGCACGTAACGCCTCATACAGTTCATTAAAAAAAAAACTTAAATGGATAATGATAAATACTTTATTGATTAACGAATTACAAACGAATGTGTGATTTCTTAAGCAAAAGATTTCGTCATTGCTGTTTAGATAATTAATTTTTAATGAAATATATGAACCGCACGGGACAAAGTGACTGCATTTCCTTGGAATGGCCCATTGAATTTTTTTTTCCATGGCTTAAAATATTAATTCTCAACAAATGAGATGTGTTTCCTTTTCATCGGAACCTTTTCCCTCAAGATGTACAATTTATTTTGACATTAATATATTAATAATGTAACAATATTAACTAATTCATAAGTAAGTTATAACAGGTTGGTTTTCGATGTCCCGCTCGTGACGCATGTAAATAAATTAAATATTAAGTAATAAAACTTTTTAATAAAAATATAACTGTGTCAGAAGTATCTTTGTATCAATTGTAACGATTAAAATATTTGCTTCCTGTTTAATTAAAATATTAAGAGAAATGAAGAAATGTTAATGAAAGTTAAGCGTCTTTTTGTTCCGCACGTGGTAGTGGAGTGACCCTATTTTATTATTTATTTTATTTTATTTCATTTTATTATTTTTTATTTTTTTGGCAAAGAAGTTGGACTGCTTTTTCAGTAGTTATTGGTATGCAGTAAAAATGATGTAATTGGAGCGGATAGTTGTATTATAAATTATTCCGTAGCTATTTAGAATACCTTCGTTTACTATTAAAACTCAATGTGTGCACCTCAACTCTGTCTTAAACAATGACAAATTTACCGTAAAGCTAACTGAAAACGGCATTTTAGATCTGTACTGTTCCAAATGAGTGAAGATCGTAATCAAAGTTTGTCCTGATGTTTCCAGTGATTTATAGATGATACGGAAAATTGATGAATGGAAAAGTTCAAGATGATTCGTAAGTTATTTATGTGAGCAAGATGAAACATCATTTTTCTTTTAGAGCGATGCCATCTATTTTTCCTCATCTTTGAGCCAATAGATAAAATTAAGTTTTAAAGTAAGAATTTTTTCTCCAATGATGAGCTGTAACTTTTGAAGGGAATTACTTTTAGAGTAAATTGGAGAAAATAACATAATCATACATCGCTTCACTTGGCGTCATGCTTGGAAAATATTAAGATAATTTTTTTCCCAGCTCGAAACAATTATTTCTGTTGCTCTCCAGAAACGTTGAAACTATTTGACAGACAATATCGTTTTCTTGTTCTTTAATTCTCATGGTAAATCTTTTGCAATTCATCATGCAATCAATTGAAAGATCTTTCTTTAAGAAAACAGAAATTTGGCATACAACTTTGAAATTTCTCCTTTTTTGCATGTACTTGCGTGGGTCAATTGACTAAACATGTTTTCAATTACTAAAAACGGAGAAAAAGCAGGAACACACGTGACTGGTTGTCAGACACTGCTTTTACTCAAGGTTATAGAATAGCATCAACTTATAATGTTAATTTTATCTTCAAGCAACAAGCCGAATTAAAGTGAAGTTAATGCAGTTAAATGTACTTGAGTTATTATGTACTTCAGTCACTCAATATATTTTTGATTAACCTTTAGTAAAAACATTTGCTTTTGTCGGACAGTACCGCAACTACCATTATTTTTGTATCAAAAAACAAATCATTCATCCATGTGGGCTTGAACTATCAACTTTCGGTTAACAGCCTAACACGCTAGCGAGAAGCGCCACGACGGCTTCGCTCACGATGAATTGTTAAACGGCGCTGTATAAACAAAGCTCATCCGCGTCAAAAGTAGCAATTAGAACTATTTGTCGTTTTTGCCACTTTATTTCCACCCACAACATGCAATAAGAAGCATAGCTTTTAAAAAACGCCAGAAAAAGAACGAAACTCTTTAAAAAGTGAATTATAGTTAGGGTCGTTGTTGATGTACATTTGGTGGTACATACGCGTTGCAGTCGCAAAGTTATGACACTATAAATACATAAAAAATATGCACTAGAAAATTATACTATGAGCCAATGCATATAATGTAGTATAAGGTTTTATCACTTAATTAAAGATCTAATGTTTTACGGTAACGTGACAATGCATTTGAACAAAGCAAATGCAAAAAAATCTCCGCTTTTTACTGCCTTTTTTTAAACGACTATCAATGCCCAACGAAAAACTGTTGCACATATGTACTAACCCACACACTCACATTTATTTATTCACTAGTGGTACCGGCACGGCTTTGCCCGTAATAGAAAAATTAAGAGGTCTTTTGGTTCGCCTGTATATTTACAAATAATATAATGTATGGTGAATTTTCTCGCCAATTGGCTTGTGCCCATGTTACGGTTCCACGTTATGATAATTTCGTAATTTACTCGTCCATATCTGATGATATTTTTGTTCTTAAAATTGGAACAGAAAAAGAACAAAATCGAATTTTCAAAAAATCGCTTCGAGGTGCACACCCTCATGCTACAAACTAACTTTGTGCCAAATTTCATAAAAATCAGCCGAACGGTCTGGGCGCAATGCGCACAGACATCCTACAGACATCTAGACATCCTCCGGACAGAGAGACTTTCAGCTTTATTATTAGTAAAGATTTATAAAATGTTGAAAATATCAGAACTATCAAAAATGAAACCTCAAGTGCATGAAAAGAAAGTGTCAAAAGCAGATTAAAAAAAGTATCTAAAGAATCTAATATTTATAAAGCAGTTAATATTTATAAGCAGATATTCTTTATTTTTCAGGTCCTCTAAAATGTTCTAGAAATACGAAGAGCGTAAATCAAAACGATTGTTTTGCCCTTGGAAAATATTTATTTTGCTGTAACATAAGGAATATCCATTAATTTTTATTTTAAGTTAAAATTAATTCTGAGTGCATCTGCTAATGATATCTAGAAATGTTGAAGAGTTTGAGTTAACGTTAAATGCATTATTCACTACTTACTAGTTCTTTACGTGTTGTTGTTATACTACTGTTATTCTATTCCTACAGTAATTAATTCAACAAATATATCTGCTAGATATATTTACAGTTGAATTTTTGTTCGAGAGCGTTTTAGCTTCAAATTTTATTGTTTTTGCAGAAGTTTGAGTGTGAGAGAGTTTGTGTGTAACAGTGATGGTTTGGTCGTCAAGTTATTTTTATTTTGACAATATTAACGGCTTTTTAGAGTGTTTCTACATAATCAAAAATATATTTGCAAGTAACATACAAATGTTGAGAGAGAAAAAAAAATCTGCAATGTTTGGCATTATCCAAATATAATCTCCCCCATGCCCATTTCCAGAACTTCTTCTCTAAGGGAAGCACGACAAATAATGAAAGATACAAAGAGTACAGCCCACATCCAGTCGATGGAAATCCCTAATGTGTACGTGAAGTATTGAAAATGAGTTTGAGATTCTACGCTTGCGTAATTTTAAGCTTTCGCTATTTTACACTTGGGAAAATGCTATTCGATGTTTGTCTTCGATTTATGGAAAATCGTGCATTTACAGTCGCATCGACGCACAAATTCAGCATACACATGAAGACGGATTATTTTATGATCAGAGTATTTTACGCAAAATTTACATACATAAAAATCCAAACAACGATATAGTTTTTAGCTTCTTTGTATGCTATGCGAGAAATATAAATCATATGTATTCATGAAACTGCTTACGTTTTGATTTAATTTACCAGGCGTGCATAACAGATTTTTGCTAAATCCTACTGGATAATTTTCAGGAATAATCAATCTTATGTGAACAAGTGTTTTAAAAGTGAAGTTTTAAGATATTCAGTTTTGCGTTTTTTTCTCTTATTTTGCTGTCAATTGTTTCTATGTAAGGTATATATTTATATTCGTATGCCTTGCATGTAGTTTATATGTATGATTTAATTGAAGCATCCTAACTCAAATAAAAAAAATGTTTATCATTTATGCCGTTAATCGCATTTTAGAACAAATGTAATCTAAATTAATAATTTTATGTTTTCATCTTTGAAGTTTTTAATGTTATTTCAAAATCATACTTCTAACTTTTATGTTGAAACTTTAGCTTTTATGTACGTGCATATATCAGTTTTAAACTTAAAAAACTGCTTCTGTTGTTCAAGTTGTTATTTACTTTTGATGAATTCTAAACATTAATTAACAAATTAATATTTAAACGAAGTGCAAAAATAATTTACACACGGGTGTGACTAATGTTTTAAGTATATAATTAAGAAATACAAGACAGAATAGTGAAGGGTCAACCCCCACCCCCGTTCGAGCGCCTCGTTTGACCACATCGGGTGATAAGATAATGAGTATACATTCAAAACTTGAAAAATACACGGAATGATGTATGTAGTTAAGAACAATAAATGACGCACACGCTTGAAATTACATGGGTTTCATTGTAACCATGAAAAAAGAAATTTCTTAGATTTATTATGCACGATTGCACTTTACCCCATACTGCTTGACGTGGGAAAGATTTCTTGAGAACATATGTTGGTGATGACCGCGTGCTGAGTTGCCACTTTTGTCATGATATGCGTCTCAGGTCTCCAGATCTCACTCCATGTGATTATTGGCTCTGCTGATATCTGAAGTCAACAGTACTGCAATCGACTAACACCATTAGACATGTTAAAATATAACATCCAACGCCAATGTCACAATATATCTTTTTTTCGTGGTTACAATAAAATCTCATGTTATTTTGTGTATGTGTGTCAGTTTTCACTTATCCACATACATTATTCCGTGCGTCACTAAGTTTTCAAATATATATACTATATTTCTGTCTGCCCAGAAAATACGCACGTTTGGTGTGAGTCTACGGGAAGGGCTTCCAGAAGGAATGGAACTTTTCATCAAACCGTTGCTATAGGTCCGCAGCATCGAGACCCCATTAGAATAGTATTGAAGCAATATTTTTAGGTAGTTTTTTGCCGCTAAATGCTCTAATTACTTTTTGTGTGGTTTTAAATTATCTTTAAATCATGTGTATATCATTATCTAAGAGTATAGAGGGTTTTTGCATGCGAATAGGGATTAAAGTAAACTATGTGCAGACAAAAATGTGTTTAACTCAAGTAAAACTTTTGTGACATATACTTCGATGCATTGCCCGATTTAAACCCGATTCGCACGCAGAAAGCCATCAATACTCGTCAGTGTGATGTATACAGATGGCATAAATATTAACTTAAAACCACTCAAAACTTATTTAAAAGCATTAAATCGAAAACCATCTGATAAATATCGCTTTAAGAATGTGGGTTATAAGTAATTTTTCCCTTTGCAACCCGCGCAACAACAGTTTGATGGAAAATTTCCCGTCTTTCTGGCAACCCCGTGACGTCACCACTAAACGTGTTTAGTGCCTATCTTAATGTGATAGCTTATATAAATGTAAGTATACATATTAAGATTTCATATTAAGATTCAATTTTTAAATTTTGGACAATAATACCTAATTTGGTGAAGCCGCAAACACCTAAAAATATGATTGAATTGTCTTTGCCGTCAAAAAATGTAGTGACATTAAAATGCTAAAGGTTTTAGCTCTCGAAATCTTTTTTTTTTTTTTTTTTTTTGGCACGTTATGGGATAAACCGAGATTAATATCCATACTAGTTATAAGGACAGGATGGCCTAATTGAGTCAGTGTCAATATGGGCCTTTTACTTAAAACTAATATTTGACATTTAAGACTTCAAAATTAAAACTGTGTACATTTATATGCAATACGTAACAGTGCAAATTTAGAGCAAGATCAGTCCTCTACAAATCACCAAATTTTAGGTCACCGAGTCTCTTTTGGCCATCCCGATTTAATCAGTAAAATGATAAAATATTTGGAGACAAAAATGCGATGCTAAACTTCGTGTCAGTTGGGAGATATTGGCGACATTTAGTAAGATTCTCACAGAATCATCTCCAAAACTGTTTAATACATATGAGGCAATAAGAAGCAAAGGGATGCAAGTGGACTATTTTAAGTTTGGAGTAAAACGCGTTTAAAAATCGGACCCTAGGTAGGCTTTTATTGATTTTTTTTTTCTAAATAATATTACACAGCAAGACTTAGCAAGGCTACTAAGTCAATCTCTTGCCCCAAGACAGAGGAGAGGTTCACCTTCCATTTGTATTGGTTTAGGGTGGTTTATATTTATATGGGAATTTTTTTTATCGGAATTCAACAAGTGACGCAGCCTGGTTTTGTGACACTATAATAAAAAGTAATGTGTGCAAAATTTGAACTCGATCGGTCAATAATAACACGTGCCCCTAGGCCGTTGAACTTTACGCTTTTGATAATTCTCCCACAAATCTTCGAGTTTTTACTTCAGACCCTGTACATCGTTTCTCCTAGGTTTGCAAAATATTTTTACAGTGAGGTAGCACTAAAATTAATCTTTTTAATTACTTTATATCATCTAAAGATTTTACGTTGAATAAGAATGAAATAATGCTTTGAGAAACGTTCCTTAATCATACACTTTTCTCAATGTATCTGGATAGTGTGTATTTGTTTCCGATAGTCTTGGACGGTCTGTAAAATCAATTGTTTCTGTGATTCATAATTTGGTAAATTAGTTAGGAAATTCTTCAATTAATATTGTGCTCCTCTTTCAATTGCATCATTCACAATTTTCAGTATTTTAACGATATCTCTTCCCTTTAAATACCTTCCTTCATTTTCCGTGAATCAGGATCAAATAGGAAAAAAATCCTTTAGTATTTGTAACTTATCAAACAGTTTTATTGACTCGTAATTGATTCTATAAAGAGGAAGATCTTTACTAAAAAAGTATTCCAAATCATCTACTGTTATCTGAAATTTGTTAAACAGTCATCAGGCACCTCTTCCTTATCACAAGCATTTTTTGGACTAGTCATTTCCTATCTTCAAAGTTAATTCCTTCATCTATTACCGACAAAGCTACTAGTTTATCCCCTAAATACCATAAGTGATATATGAGTTTTCCAATCACTGCTTCTGCTGCATGTTTGTCATCATTTTTTACGCTGCTAGTTTTTCAGACATATTATATTATTCAAAGGAGCTTTGATTGGGTTGCTGCGAAAGACCATATCTTCATACAGCATTTAATTGTAAAACAGCTTTGAAGGGCTTTCTTTTCATGTAAGGCCAATTAAAATTGTTTCCTAAATATAAAAATTTTCAAACAAAAATTCCTTTTGCCACCCGGGATAAGCTCCAGGTTGCCGAAAACATATCCCTGTAGGAGGAAATTCAGCAGGAAATATTATTACAAGTTACGAGAATTCTCTGTAATCTTTCTCAAATCCGCTTTTTACGAACAATAATATGTCATCCGCTTCGTCTTTTAGAATTTAAGTGGAATGTGTACTTGATTGAAATGTTATAAGTTCTGAATGATGGAGATCTTTCCACTAAGTTTTGAAGCGCTTAAATAATTGAATATCTGATCTAGAACTAAGAAAGGCAAGAACTACTTTAAGGACACACTCTGCAGTACGATTTCAAGTGCATGATAATGGCAGTCCAAATGTAATATATCACAGTTCAGTTTTTTCCTAAAAAAATTGCATGCACAATTTATACGGTTGGTATCGCAAGTCGTTGTGTCAAACACAACAGCTAGATCAGTTAGCAATAAAGAACTATCATCTAAGATATCATATACAACTGAAGAAATATCTAAGGAATTCCGAGTAGCTCTTCAATATTAGGACCTGAAGCAATCACGGTAATCCTGTCAGCGTTCTTTTTCCAGTTACATCTGAATGTAGCTTTGTATCCCAGTAAATAACTGCAAAATATAAATTTAAATTCATGAAATTTAATTTTACCTCTCGAAGATTTTCTCTTGATCTCCTAAGGAATGTACGATTGATCACTAGGTCATTTGGATTGAAATTTACTGCATCTACATAGGCTGTAAATAAATGAACAACATCTTTATCCCTAATGTGGCATTTGTCTAACAGTGATGAAAGGCGAGATGATATCAATAGCTGGCAAGCTTTTTTGCATTGTGGTAGACCAGCGGTAGAAAACAAAAGTTCAACAGGTTAGGATAGATACACATTTCGGTTTCTAAATCTTGTGAATCGCAATAATTTGATAATAATAAAGGACTATTTACTGAAATAGAAGAAAATTAATTTATAGATTTCTACATTGTTCCGATCTGGATATATTTTTTTAATTTCTATTTTAACTATGTAAAATACAGTATATTTTTATGTTAGGGGTAATCGAGGGAATTTTGTAAATCAACACCCCCAAAGCCTGGAGGAGGCAATTTGTTGTTGTCAAAGATCATTCATTAATGGCCTAGGTCATTCATTAATGGCCATGCGTTCATCTTGGTGGGAAGAAACGTTCCCCTGCCGCTTGGTTGGAACAAGCGCAGAAAAGCGGTACGCTTGACCCAAGTGGCCATTGGTGTACATGTACCCTCTGTAACATGTTAAATTTTACAGAATGAAAGTGAGAGAATGGTCAGTCTGGAAGTAGCAGCACCTATTGAGGTTCAAAATTACTTTAAATATAAAACGTTAGAATATTTTTACATAAAAATGAGAAAATCCGCAATTTTTTCTTCGAAATTCAAAAAAGGGATTCCTAGGGGCACGTGTTAATATTCATGGATTGACTTAAAATTTTGCATGGATCAATTATTTGTATAATGGAACAAATTGAGGGGGCGTCATGTAAAATATCTACAATTTCAAAAAAAAGGACCACCCTAATATATATATATATATATATATATATATATATATATATATATATATATATATATATATATATATATATATATATATATATATTACGCGACGCCCTTTCAATTTGTTCCATAATACAAATAAATGATCCTTGCAAAATTGTAAGTCAATCCATGAATATTAACACGTGCCCCTAGGGTCCTCTTATATATATACTCTCTCTCTCTCTCTCTCTCGATATATATATATATATATATATATATATATATATATATATATATATATATATATATATATATATATATATATATATATATATAATCCTACTCACTCTAAGGCACTATTGCAATGAAATTTTCTTCTTCTTACGCATTTGATTTTGTTTCTGTTGCACTTTTAGATTTTAGAAGACAACAAAACATCAACTTTCTCAAATTTAAAAGTGTCAGCTATTTTCCATACTCTCACATGTGTAGGAAAGTGTCTAAAAAATTTGCTACTAAGAAGTAATACTTCTAACGCGTAAACGAAAGTGCACATACCATGTTTTTTCTGTTATAAAAATATCATTTAATACTTGTAAAAAGAAGTAGTCTGGTGTAAACATCAGATTTTTACAATTAAGCGTAGTGTATTTTAATAAACCCTTAACTATTATTGGCTGGATTTTTAATTATTAACGAACTTCACAAATTCTTTATTGCAAGTTTTTCAGGACCATAAATTAGTAATTTATATTCTTTCCTACAGTATGAAATATCTTCAGGCTTAATAATGATAAAATCAAAACTTAATTATTTTTAGAGTCCTTTGAATTCATTTTAATTAATCTTTTGTGTAACGTTAAAAAAGTCTCACACATTAAAACAATAGTTGAGAGTAAAAAAAATATGCTTTCCATCTCATAAAGAAAAGCTTTAATTTTCTTTCTGAGCAACAGGTATTGTTCCATGTGATCAGCAAACAGGTGCTGCTTTCATCTTCTCAAAATCTTTATTTTCTCTTTCTTAAAATACATACACTTCAAAAGAAAATGAAAAGAACGGAGAAAAACCCAGATGTACAAAGTGCAAAACATCTGCATAAAAAATTTAAGAAGTGATGGCAGAATATTTTAAGAAAAAACTAGGAGTAGAACTGTTTTCACGCATGCATTTTGAGAACAATATTTTTTTTTTTTTTTTGCAGATGAGGTAGCCTTTTTTTTTTTTCAATGAGAATTTTTCTCATAAACTTTATCAAATTCTAAAACAAAAACAGTTAAATTTATCATTTGTTACAGAAGTAAGTAAATATTATTAAAAAACATGAAAATAATGATTTAGTTTTCATTTTTTGGAAAATATAACAATTAAGGGCGAAGAAAAAAAAAGGCAATTTTTGCTAAATTCAGCATTTGCCGACGTCTAAAGTCTTTTTTTTTTTAAATGTAACCAGAGTATTAGTCGAAAATTGACTATTTAGAATATTAGTCGAAAATTCTTGACTGCCAAGATTTTGGCCTCGTTTAGTGCTTTTATCTCAAGAGAATACCACTCACAATAAACTACTTAAGGATTCCCACGGTGTTGCGCAGTTATAGTTAGACACTTGATGTCATCATATCACCGGCGATAAACTAAAAACCGTTTTGCAACTTTTAGGAATTTTTATACGTAAGTTTTAACACATTTTTACATACTAGTGCTCGTTATAAAATAAACAATTATGTTACGCAAACATGAAAATAATGTCAGTTGTTAATATTGTGGTCGTTTCCAGCATACAATATTTTAGGTATTCGTTTAAAGTTTAGTTTTTCAATATGGTGAGTTGGAAATAAGAAAATGCAAGCCCAAGCGTCCTAATGTGTTTTCCCTGGTAAACCAAAGTCAACAAGTTTTGTGAAACCTATAAAGATATCTCCCCTTCCTTCAAAAATGCAGAAACTAATTAGAATCTGTCAATCTGAATCTTCTTCTATAACACTAGTTTTCCCCAATATTGAAAAAAAAAACGGTCCCAAAATCAATTTATAGAAAAAGGCGAAAAGTGGGAGCCATAATTTTCAGTACAGAAGAGGAAAGCTAACATTTGAAGACCCCTGTTGAAAAATTGCTAAATGTACACTGACTTTCTAGACCTGAACCTACAAGAAATGATCCCAGTGTTAACAGCAATGAGTTGTACATATGTAAAGGACTTCTTGCAATCAACTAAAGAACCGGGAACCAAGGGTCTGGATGTATTTTCTGTACTAGAAATTTTGAAAGGGAATTAACTGGCTTTCAGAAGTCACAGCTTCTCTAAACGAATGTTACATGCGCTGTAGATGTTCAGTGAAGTCTTAAAATTTTTATTTTCTAGCTTCTAGAAAAATTTAAATTTCTTGCAAAAACTATAAATCTGGTCATTTTTTCAATGATGATTTTACAAACTTGATTTTTTAAAAAAAATCGAATCGAATTTTGTGCCAAACTTCCTTTCAAGCAGTCAAACCGATTCGTCGAGGATAATTTCAGAATAAAATGTTATAAACCCGAGAAAACTAACACAGCACTTGGCATTAAATTATCTTTATTCAAAAAAATGGTCATTGTTTTTATGTCACCTTTATTAAAAATTTAGCATTTCTCTTTAATTTATCAGCGCAGAACTGTCGTATTTGACAGTGCTATAAATCTTTAATGCAGATTTTAAAGGGAGAGGTAAAGAGCTGAACTTTTACGCGATTAAAGTTTAAATAAATTAGTTTCTTTCACAGAGAAACGGGGTCAGTTTCTTGGTGACATAAGTGTGACGTTTATGTACTTTTAATGAAACTGCCCTAGTTTCTTGGTAGGTTCAATGAAAGAAACTCTATCTGTTATTTTAACTCAGTTTTATATCTACTATAGTTACAATTAAATACAATGTGGACCTTAGTGGGTGAATTTTTGCTAAATTAGAGAGATGTAAATTTGGATATTATAAGAAAAAACTCATTTAATCATTCGCTTAATTTATTTTAAAATTATAATCATTTAGTGCAACTTTGATTAATGCAGATTAATTTTTCACCACCTAGTATTTTTTCAGAGCAATTGATTTGTTAATAAATTAGCCCAAAAAAAAGCCTAGCTAATTCTATATTAGCTACCAGTTTTTTTGGCACTCTAGGCTTCCTTAAGAGGTTTCCCTCCTCCAGCTCAGTCACTCATATGCCGGGCTGATGAGTGCTAATAAGCACGAAACTGAAGTCCTCGGCTGGAATTGACTGAGCTGGCGGTGTATTTCATGCATTTCTGCCTTAGCCCTGGCTATAGGGCGGTAAATTATTGAATAAACTGTAGATGACCCAATAATGCTCTATATTGACAAGGTTAAGCTACTACTCTATTTTACAAAACCAATGGACGAATAAGTACATAAAGAATGGTATGGTTCTATAACTTTGAAGTTACTCATGACTATCAATTTGAATTCGTGTTAAATCTCTCTTTACACGACGTAATATTTAATGCCATACAGTAAATATTAGAAATATTTTTAATGCCATAAAATAAAATTAAATTTTTGATATTTTGATTTTTTTTTTTTTTTGACGTTGTTCATAAATAAATTTTCAAAAAAGTATTTTGAATTAGAACTGTTTGCTTGGCTTTAGTGCAGCAGAAACCAAGGCTCAGGTACACTGACGTGTGCAGGTAGCAGCAGTATCTGCAGAAATGAGTTTTCCGAGACATTTAAAGAAATGTGTGTTGGACTCGGGTGTTACACCAGTTTTTATCAGTTAAGTTACTCCATTTCTATGGAGGCAGCTAAGCTGCCACCGCTTTTTCGGAGTAAGGTTACACATTTTTTTTAAAGTCACTCCCCCCCCCCAAAAAAAAAAAGAAAAGTTCAAAATGATTAGTGCACATTTGTTCACTTTTCGTACCTGTCAGTAAATTTTTTATTTCACAAAAAAGATCTTAGTGTTATTTTGTAAAACTTGTGTTAAAAGAATTACCACTACGGGTTCAATATTATGTACTCCAATAAAATTTCATGCATTGCTAAATAAATATGTAGCAACAATATTGCTGATGATTTTTGTTCTTAACTTTCCAAGATAAACACATTTAAACTTTGTTTTAAAAACATACCAACTTCCTAGTTTTTATTGTTGTCACTTCTTAAGTTAATGGTTCTGCCTGTTTTCTTAAAATGTTTAATATTATGTATCGGAGTGATGCAATATTACATTTGCCTATAAAATAACTCTCTCTTAAAGTTATCAGAAAGCACAAAATAAAAAAATCACGCGTTGACAGTATGTCAAAAATTAAAAGTTAAAAAAAAACTAACGCTTTTTTATAAATGAGTTTCATTTTATCCTGTTTTAGTGATTTTCACATTTTACACTTCGCTGCTTATTTTCGGTTTTTATCTCTCCAATTCATTAAAGACGCTTAACTCAAAGTGAAAATATGAATTTTTTAAAGTTTCTTTTTAAAATTGTTGATTTCTATTCCCATATACTTCGTTTTTTACGGATAGCGAGACCTTATCGCTGAGTCGTTTAAAATCCATATTTTTTTCGATAATGAACTGAAGCAAAAATGCTTATTGTCACGTATAATTTTTCATTAACTACCATTATCAAAAGCTTATAGTTTAAATTCGTATTTTGTTTTTTATTGTTTGCTAAAAATAAATACATAAATCTCAAGATTGCAATTTATATTTTTTGCAACAAAAGTGTGTTTCGTTTCGTCATGTTTCATATCTGAGTTTTGAAATGTTTCAACTCAATTTTCTATTCTCTTCTGTATTTTTTTTTACTAACTTCTTAAATGATATGCAACTGTGATTCAAATCATAACAAAAATAATCAAGAAGAAGCTGATTTATCATAATGAAACTGTGTTTAAGGATCCAATAATGATTTTACTACACATTTAATGTTTAAAAATGTAGGGAAATAAATGTCCATCTATGTTTATTGTTATGAGCTGGAAACTCATTAGTAATCTAGAAGCACTTACATGTTGCTATGGATTTAAAGAGAGTAATTAATAGTGTTGCAAAAATGTAGGTTATTTGCATTGTTTAAGATAGACGTACTTTAATGGTCTTCATTTGAATATTTTTAAGGTTTCAATTTAATGCTATACTTAACCTCGATTATTTTTTTAAATTATGCTACAATTAGGTTAGAAACCTTGAGAAACCTTATTTTAATGCTAGAAGCAATACCATGATATTTCAATTGCAAAAAGCTCTTTGCTTCATTCCTAAATGGTTAGGTTTCATGGATATATAAATAGTTAATATCAAAAGATAAATATTTAGACTTTAACACTAGAAATATAACTGGGTAGTTCTCACAGAAACATGTCATTGTTATAAATTACGAAAGTTTTGTTATTTGTACATATTTTTAGAGGTTTAAATGCTTTTCATAATATAGTTTAAAGAAATACAGTAAAGCATCGTTTATACGTATTTCTTTCATACATTTTTCTTAATTATACGTTTTAAAAATTTGTTCCTGCATAGTCTAATACATATTAACGTATACCTAATAATACGTTTTTCCATTTATACGCTTTTTCCATACAGTCCGTTCGAAAACGTATAAATGATGCTTCACTTTATATTAAAATAAAATGTTTGCTACTGATTTTAGTTGTAGGTAAGGTATTTTGTAGTAAGTTACCGCCCTAAGCCAGGGCTAAGGCAGAAATACTTAAAATATACCACCAGATCAATTATTCCATCCGAGGACTGCAGTTTTGTGCTTTTTAGCACTCATCAGCCCGAAATAGGAATCACATAAGCTGGTGGCGAAAATCTTCTTAAGGGAGCCAAAAGAGCCAAACAAACTGGTAGCTAATGTAGAATTAGCACACCAGATGAGTGACCGCAGCAATGGTGCGGTTCAACTCAAAGATTGATGGCAAGGCGTGGTATTTTGTAGTAAGTTACCGCCCTAAGCCAGGGCTAAGGCAGAAATACTTAAAATATACCACTAGCTCAGTTATTCCAGTTATTCCAGAATAACTGAGCTGGTGGTGTATTTTAAGTGATAGAATAATTGCCATCCTAAAAAAATACCTTTTTAAAGTTACACTTATCCTGTTGAAATAGAAAATCTAAGTCAGCACAAGAGTCAAGAAATTATAAATTAATGTATAATTAAATCATATACCCGTTTTGCCCGACCCGCTTTGCCCAATGGAACGTTTTTTATTTCAATAATTATAACCTTAAATTTTAAAATTTTAAAAAGAAACAAACGAAATGACTATTGTAGTTTGTGGGTGAATGGTGTCAGAATAACGTAATATTATCTTTAATCAAAGAGATAAGCTGGTCTTCGACTAAGCATAAGTTACAGAACTTCTTTTACTATGAAATAATGATTGTTGAGATAATTTTTTTTTAATTTTTCATTCATTTGATTTAATTATTTTATTTGTGGAACAGGATTTATTATCTCAATTCAATATCCAACTTTGTCTCCAACTTGGTTACATATTGCCAAGTTGGCGTCAAATTTGGAAAAAAAGAAAAACAACTTTAAGACCAAAAAAGTGCACCATATCGCCAAGATGACAGAAAAAAGTGGAAAACAAAAGTAAACGATAGACTTCCAAATGGCTACCATTTAAATCTATTACTTCTATTTGCATTGACGAGGCTGTGGGTCAGTTGGGAATTGGACTCGGAATCGGAGGGTTCCGGGTTCGAAGCCTGACGCCTCAAAATGCAGATTTGCTTCAAACAATAAAAGCCAAGTACGCGCGAAGAACATGCTCGTAAAATTCGTGGGTACAAAATCTTGGGGTCAGTCACTAGCAGTTACCTCTGGTGCAGATTACTGGAGATTTTCAATCCCTTTCAGTACTTTGACAAAATTGTGGAGGATTAATGACCGACACACTTGCCGCGGCTTGATGTGGCATTTTAATTCGAGAAACAAGTTAAATTAGTAGATGCTATGGTACCACGTCTAAATTGCCATTACTTTCGATTTTTCAAAAAGCGTGTCAAGACTCCATTTGAGACTTTGGGATGCAATCAAAATTGGAGAAGCACAACTAGTTCCTCTAAAGACCTTACATACGTAATTGCAACATTCTACCGCCTTACTTTTCTTGACCTCTGCGAGATACATACATATGTTCATACAGAAGCCACGAGAAAATTCGCGATAATTAACTCAGGGACGGTTAAAATGGATATTTCTACCCGTCCATATATTCGAATGTACTTTTGCATTTTTGTATATGAAGAAAAAACTGTAATATCATTCTAGTTATTTTGTTCAGAATTTTCTTTACTTTAGATTTTTTTATATGACCAATAACAGTACAATCTCACGACCAATTACAGTGCATTACATTTTTGTATATTCGTGTTGACTTTATTTAACATTCTACATATACAAAAAGGGTTTCAAAACAGTATAAATAAATAAATACATTAATATGTTATCATACAGCTTTATATTTATTCATGTGAAACTGTTTCGTTTATTTTTAACACAAATATATAGCCATTTCATTTATTAGTCAAGTGAGAACAATGTTCAAACTGGTGCATTAGTTTACTTTAACAAATAATCTATATTTCTTTATTACTTACTAGTGGCACCCGCACGGCTTTGCCCGTAGTAGAAAATTAAAAGGTTATTTGGTTCGCCTGTATATTAACAAATAATGGATGATGAATTTCTCGGCAATTGGCTGTGTTAAATGGCACGCCCATATTACGGTTTCACGCTATGATGGTTTCGTAATTTACTATTCCACGTTGTGATAATTTGCTCGGTAAAAGTTTCTTAAAATTGGTATAGAAAAAGAACAAAATCGAATTTTCAAAAAATCGCTTCGAGGTGCACACCCTCATGCTACAAACTAACTTTGTACCAAATTTCATGAAAATCGGTCGAACGGTCTAGGCGCTATGCGCGTCACAGACATCCTCCAGACATCCAGACGGAGAGACTTTCAGCTTTATTATTAGTAAAGATATTATCTGCAAGTTTTTTTTTTTTTTTTTTTTGTATACAAGTCAAAACTCGAAAATAAAGAGTCTTCTCAAATTCAAAGCTTTTTGAAAACATATATTGGGTATAGAAGAAAGCAAAAGGTAGTAACTATCTAATAATCCGGATAAAAAACCAAGTATTTTCTGAAGATTCAGGTCGCTAAATCATAAATCTCTTTTTAACACTATCTGCTCAACATAAAACTGAATAATAAATCCGTTTCACGGAAAGCCCTTCTAATGAATTGCGTGATACCTGCGGCTACTTTGATAAAGAAAGTTTTTTTAGAGACTGACGTGTTTTTGCGTGCCATATAATGGTAGGTATTATTTGTTGCCTTTATTATGTGCATTTACTCAGTTTTATTGCACAGTTTCTAAGAATTTATGTTTATGTAATTTTATACACACATGTGTTCTAAAACCATTTATGTCTTGGCTCTGTAATTAAAGTCAATGCGTCTCCGCTATGCTCCGAACATTTATTTCTTTTGTCAAACGTAAATGTCGGTTATGTAAATGAGATAGCCAAGAGTTGTTCTCTGGGTAAATGAAGGATTGTTACTCTGAGATGACAAAGCAGTAAGGTAATAAAACGCAGAAGAGGAAAACTGATGTGAAGAAACTAGAACTTTTTCCTATCTTTATCTATGTCTAAAAAAGAACTTTTGAACTGTTTGATAGTGTGTTTAGTTTAGTATTAAAAAATTTACGATTCTTTCTGTTTTATTTGATTTTTTGAAAACTCGAGCATGTGTATTTTAAGTTAATTTTTACGATTTCCGTTTGTAAGTGTTGACCGGAATTAAAACTAAAATTGGCCAATTGGTTACAACACTTCAAAAACTCGAGAGTTCTGCAAAATAGATAAAATTAATGTCTGAATTGCGAAAGCCGAGTTTTGTCTTCTTTTAGTACATTAATAACCTTTAATTCCAAGCCAAAATTTAAAATTAATGTTAATCAATTTAAAGAATATTTTGGGTGTTTCTTATCTTATACACGTATTTCGTAAAATTGCATTTTTGTTTTTCCTCACGTTTTCGAAGTAATATCGATAACATAAAACCTTAAGATTTTGTATTTAAAAAAATACTTTTAGCAAATCTTTCAAATAACGTGTTTAGCTAGATACAATAAAAAAATGTACTCATTTATCCATTCATTAAAATATTTATTTTTTATAAACCGAAGAAAATAAAAAAATACGCACTTTAGAGATCACCAAAGTCCATAATTGCGCTTTTGCGAGTAGTTGCTTTCAAATTTCTGATCGCATTAAGGAAAACGTTTCAGTCCTGCTGTTCTCATGAGCGTAGGTTTATGCTTTAAATAATAAATGGAGATAAATTGCTCATGTAGTTTCATTAATAAGGAGGAATAACGTTAGGAATTTCCATTTAAACCAACTGCTAGTTCAGTTCATGTCAGCTATAAAGCAATGTGAAATGTCACCTCTTGTGTTTGAGTCAAGCAAAATTTGAAACCAAATTGTGCTTGAAGAAAGCTAAAATGCGAATATATATTGCATGAAAGAGGTGTGTCAGACTGAAAAATTTAAAACTGTTGGTTTATATTTTTATCAAAAAGGGATTTATGTATGTAGGAAAAAGTTATTGATTGTTGGTTTTAAGGATGGTTCTTAAACATCAATCAAATTGTGTACCTCAAGGCTAGACTAAAGCTTGTCAAAAAATGCCTATTCCCAGGCTATGACTGCAATGTATATAGGCTATTATTCCAGCATCGAGTCATGACAATGTTACTCTATTCATTAAAAAATGTAATTATTTATTAATGTTGTTAGAATGTCAGTCCCAACCTTTTAATGACTTGAGACGAGCGCTTTTACGCTTTCCTGAAAAGTAATGCTATTGTGACTTGCATTAGTCTGGCATTGAGGTGCAGAATACATAAATTAAAAGAGTACTTTAAGGTTTTTGAAAGTATTCTCGGATAGATTTATTCTGAGCCAAAATCTTTTAGAACAGCTGACAAAGTATTAATTTCTTTTCCCTTTTTTTTTTTTTTTTGAAATTTTAAAGAACAAAAATAATAATAATAATAATAAATAAATAAATAAATAAATAAAAATAAATGCAAACTGCTAATTTCTTTGAGAGCATATAATGTAAAAAAGTGCAATTTTTTTGTCTTCAAGAATAAAAGCATGATTTAAAAACCAGGCGGGACGTAATAGTTTGTTTAAGATCATAAGTTATAACTCAAAAAAGTGCAAGCAATAATTAATGTCTTATGAAATATGTTTTTGTTCCTTAGAGGATTATTTCTAAGACGTATTTTTATCGAACTTAACCTCTTAAAATACGTACTCGTATTTAGTGTACTGTATTAAATTAAAATGTGTTCGAAATTTATTATTCCATAGAAGCAAAGAATTAGTTTTAATTTCCGTTACATGATCTTATGTTGGAGATAGCGTTGAACGTAAACACTTGGGAGCTTAATATTGTTTCTTTTTCATATGTTCTTGGAGCAAGGTGCATTAAGATTGGAAATATATTTTGAAAGTAGGTTGTGATGTTCGAAGTTTCCCTGAAAAGTTAATTTCTTAATATTCTAAGAGTTTATAAGCATGCTGCATGTTAATTGGTTTACACGCCCAAATAAGCACTATAATTACAATTACCAACAAGTGCTACAAGCATATTGTTCTACAGTTAAATTCGTGAATTTAAAGCATGTAGTTTGATATTCATGTGCGCACACCCCTTTTCCCTTTTCGGAGGAACTAAACCTTTTCCCAGAAGTTTTTGCAGTTTGCGAAGTCAATTGTGAGATGTACATTTCAGTAAAACCTAAATTACTAAATGAGGCAGTGAGAAGCAAAGGGATGTAAGTGGCAAAATTGAAAAAAATGGAGATAATCAGGACAAATAGTAGGAGAACCTCTCCTATGTCGTGGGGCAAGAGTTAGTACTAGCAGCCCTGGTACGTGTTGCTGTATAACATGATTTAGGGGGAATTCCAGCGGTAACGGAAGGACAGTTTTACAAAAAAAATCGATGCCTTTCTGTCTGTGAGCATATCAAAATATATATTTTTTCAAAAAATGATGCAGGGACTTTTGTACTCATCATAATAAGTTGCTAAAGAGCCAAAGCTAAGAATTTTTTTGTTAGTAACTTTTTTCTTTTTTTTATATCAAATTTAAAAAACGGTAATGAAAAGATATTTTTGCGACATGATTTTCAAGCTATATTCTCCCGAAAAATTCTGCTAAACTATAAAAGGAAAAATTCTGTAAAAATTAGAGCACTTACGGGGGTGTTCATTTATTACAATTTGACCTGTAGTTTAAAAAAATAATTATTTTAAGCATATGATTTTTTTTTTTTTTGTTAAGGGTAACGGAAGAACAGTAACGGAAGAACAAGAAGTTCAAAGCAATTAAACTTGCTAAATTTCAACTTACAAACATTTATTCAGCTAATACAGCAGTCTGAAACTGATATGTAATGAACGAGTCATCTGATACAATTCTGAATTCTTTAAATACTTAATAATTTTTTCGTAATGCATAGAACATTTATCTTCTTTCTCAGCAAACACGAAGATCATTCCCAGATTATTACGCGTTATGAAACAAGATAATGTTATTCCTTCATCTTCTATATGAAGAACCTGTGCAACATTGCTCTTTGTTAATTTCTTTCCCTTCCATCCAACTATCAAAACTTGTCCAAACATTAATGAATCCTTTGGCATATTCTTACGATTTGGTGTTTTTGATTCAGCTGTATCTTTATTTTCAACATTATTTATTGACTTTCAAAGTCAGTCTGTTGACTTTAAAGTGAAATCTCCTTCAATTTGTTGAACTACTTACTATATTCAACTTATTTGTTACAGAATTCAAATAGCGCATATTTTGTGTGTCAAGATGAGAATAAATATTTTTGCATCATTTTTTCACGATTTTTTTGAAAGTTGATCTATGAATTCACTGATCTCTTTGCAGTACGTTTAACGGTTAAATCAGTGCTCTCAACAGTCCTTTCCTGCGACTTGTGCAAACAAATCTGAAAGCAGTTTCAATATTGTATGGTTTAAATATAAATTTCAAGTTTTTAAGCAAATGTTTCTGCTTGAATTGGCTTGTCATATCACAAACATGTCATACCAAAATGATTTTCACATGTTTAGGAGTCGTAAGTGTAGTTTTCAGGATTTTCATCACATACAATAGAAGAAATAAAATCACGAAACATTTTTTAAACAACATAAACAAAAGTTTAATCAATAAAAATTTGAAAATAAAAACACATAATTTTTGTACAAATGTTACTTATATATGTGTTAAATATGACTACTAACTTTAAATAATAGTTTGTTTTGTACTAGCATTCTAAAATTTTACCCTGTATCAGCTTATAGATAAATGTCCTTCCGTCACCTTTTTTTGTTGTCCTTCCGTTACCATTGAAGGCCATACGAATGAAATCTATATTAAAATTATAACTTTTACCTCCTTGGCAAGGGACATAATTTTGCTTTGCGTAAAAATACATTAGTTTCTATACACAATAGGTTCTTGATGAACTAACTGAGATGTAGTATTTTGGTAGTGGAAGGTTATTAAATCGTCACCTTAGTAATGGACCTATTTCATGGTTGAAAAAAAAAGAATTTTAAATTACTTAGCAAAAAGTTTAACTAGACATTCAAAACATAAAAGTTAACCTAAATATTACATGCTGCTAACAAGTTTATTGAAGTTACAGTATGTGACAAAAACGAGATTCTTTGCTTTGTAAAAACACAAAGAGAAAACTTGATTTTGCACTTGATTTTCTAAAAGTCATCAAACTATTTGAGAAAAACAGGTTAAGATTCAAGAAACTCATTTATTTCTGAAGAGAATGGTGTATGGCAAATGATAGAATATTAATTTTTAAATTCAAGTGTCGTGTCTTCTTTTTCCTGGAATTCATCTTAGAAAAGAAATTCAATGGAAGCCTACCGAAGAAGTTATCTTTAAATGCGTTTTACTCAGAACTTGAAAATGTCCACTTACATTCCTTTGTTCCTCACTGCCTCTTGTATGGATTGGACTTTGAATCAGTCATTTATATTATTATTAATTTGAGACAAAATTAACGTAAATATTGGCATTGAAATGGGAAGAAATAACATTTAAAATATCTGCAAGTTTGGCTGGAAAATAACAAAAGATCTTGCAATGTGACTGCAAAAGTGACTTTTCCACAACTGCTGAACTCCAGCATTTTACTACAAAGAGCAAGAATATTCTTCCAAGTTTTGATAAAAGCATTTCCATTAAAAATTCGAAGTAAAAATTTCTTGACAGCCAAGAAATTTTCCAATATCGTGATAGAAGCTCACCTTGCTTTCGTCAATACACAATACATTACACTATGTATGTCAATGTGTTACAGCAGAACATTCGATGGATTATTCTACAAACGCAGAAAAGTCCTGCCCTCTCCTAGTCTAATTCACACAATTTTCATTATTCTAAGTTGGCAAGTAAATGATTTTCTCCAAAAAAGGCTGAACAGTTAGATAAAAAATCCAATCCTCTAATACTCCTTATAAATTCCCAATGAATCTGTCGGGTTTGTAACAAACAGGTATTTCGTAAATTTTGAAAAAGTACTGAGTTTTTCGCAACTTTCAAGCGATTATCTTTGCATGGGAGCAGAAAAGGTTAAACCTTACGCAGACAAAAAGACCTGCATGTCAAATAAAAAATGTGACTATTTTCTTGAAAAAAGTTATCAACTCATAATTTTTTTGTTACAACAGTAAGTGTGTAATCTTAATTAGAAAAAAAAAAATCCTTATTATCTGCAAATGTTCTGTGTTATTCACCATAAAAATGTGTGCAAAACTTTCTGGGGTAAGCTTTTTTAAAAGATGCATCTTTGGTTCTAGCAACATTATGTTAAATACCTACTTGATTAGTATTTAAGCTTTTTTTCAAATTTCAACATCTGCGGAATGTTCCATTCTTGAGGCACAGCTAACTTGGTAGCATTGTAAAGGCTATGAAGATCTCAAATACGCCAATACATAAGCTGCCAGGTTTAAGTTTATAGTGTTTCTTTCATTCTCTATTTCATTCCCCCCCCCCTTTTTTTTTTTTGAGTAGGGGAGACCGGGGCAAGATGACGAGCCGGGCAAGATGACGAATACCTTAAATTTTCCGTTTTCCAGAAGGTAACAGCATCAAAAGGATAGCACTGGCTCTCCTATCCGTTGTTCGCTCAGAAATAGTATAGAGACGCTGAAATCGCCATATTTGTGTTAGTTCTGAAGCTCTGATTGTTTATAGTTGCCACGATGTAACTTTTGTGCATATGTAAATAAGCTTTGCTATAGATACATATCAGATTTCTCGTGTTTCTTTAGTATTTATGAGTAACTTAGTTTAAATACTACCTACTACCATGAATAAATGTTAATTAATCGCCATCCTTTATGGCAACAGAGACGAATCCGTTCAAACAGGCAGTCCGGGGCACGATGACGGGCCAAAACGCCGGGCAAGATGACGAGCTCGTTGGTGATTAAACTGAGAATAATATTTCTAATATTCAGTCCTAGATAGTAGAAAACCAACATAAACCCTCCAGACGAAGCTGAACTTACGGTAATTGCTGATTCCGATGCACCAAAGAAGCCTGTTAGTGTTTCAGATTTCAATGCATTGCCTAAAGCAACACAATAAGAGAGAGAAAAAAAAGAAAAGGCAAAAAACTCAGCTCAAACATTCTTACAAGCACACCCATCAGAGAAATTTCAAAACAAGGAGAAAAATGGAAGGAAAAAATAGATTATTTTTAAAAAAACAGGGAAAATAATCCCGTGAAGCTAAAAAGAGAGTAAAAACAATTCGAACTAAGTTCCTGTAGGTCTAAGTCTACACAATTTTGTGCCAAGCAATCCAGTTGCATCAACTTCAAAGGATGGTTTATAATATGCCCTGCTTTGTCCAGAGGAATATTGTGACCATCCAACAGATGAATGGATCCAGTGCTGTAAAAGTCAAGAGTAGTGGCATGAGGAATGTTCCAATTATGAAAATGGCATTTTTATTTGTGCTCATTGTTAGCCGCACAACTTAATACTTCAACATTACGCTGCAATGTATTACGCTTAATTTGATACTTTGTAAGATGTAAAAACACAGTTATCATTTCTTAAAGTAAATAACATTCAAATCATAAACTATGTCCAACCTTTTTCAATGTTGTCATCTTGCCCCAACGTCAAAGTCATCTTGCCCCAGTACTGGGGCAAGATGACGATTTGTTAAGGTTATGAAAAACTTAAAATATCCCTCATTATTTTTATCTTAGAAACTAAAAGGCAATATATTTAATGCTACAAAGGACTACTGTAAGAGTTTATGTGAAATTAATTTTACTATCCTTAAAAATAAATTAATGAACAACTAAAATTGTTAACATAGTCATCTTGCCCCGGTCTCCCCTACATATTTTAGAGAAAAACAAAACATGAGTAAATTTACAAGTATACTAGTTGACCCCTAGGAAAGAAGTTTCTCGTTTTCAATGAAAATTCCACTCTGTCAACTTTGAAATATAAATCGCTGTATAACACTGAGAAATATACCAATTCTTTCTTCTACTACATGGGCTTTAATATGAATGACTAGCAAATGCTGGTAATTAAAATGCTATATAATTCTATCACGTACACAGACGAAACGTTGCGCCAACAAAATGAGAACAAATTATTGACACAATATTTCAAGTGTCTACATAGGCACAAAACACGACTACTAGTTCACAAGCATATAGAATGAAATCATTACCTATGTTTACAAGAAACTTGTAGCTACCGATCTTCGGTGATAAACTAAATTTATATAAACGTTTGGTATGTGGGCAATAAATGTTATTTTTGGCTACTTTAAAAATATGTTGCCATCTAACCTTTTGCAAATGATAAGATAGAAACTGTGAAATTAAAAACAAAAAGAACTTATCACCAACACTTTCTAATATTAAATACTAGTGGTACTCGCACGGCTTTGCCGGTAGTAGAAAATTAAAAGGTCTTTTGTTTCGTATGTCTATTTACAAATGGATTATGGTGAATTTCTCGCCAATAGGCTTGCCAATGTTATTGTTCCACGTTGTGATAACTTGGTAATTTACTCATCCATCTTATGATAATTTTTCTCGGGAAAATGCTCTTAAAATTGGAATAGAAAAAAAAACAATATCGAAATTTCAAAAAATCGCTTCGAGGTGCACACCCCCCATGCTACAAACTATTCTGTGCCAAATTTCACGAAAATCGGCCGAACGGTCTAGGTGCTATGCGCGTCACAGAAATCCCGACAGACAGACAGAGAGAGAGAGATCCGGACAGAGAGACATTCAACTTTATTATTAGTAAAAAAGATAAAGATAATGTATGATGAATTTCTCGCCAATTGGCTTGTCCATGTTACGGTTCCACGTTATGATAACTTTGTAGTTTACTCGTCCACCTTATGTTAATTTTGCTCGGGAATAGAAAAAGAACAAAATCGAATTTTTGAAAAATCGCTTCGAGGTGCACACTTCCATACTACAGACTAACTTTGTGCCAAATTTCCTTAAAATCGGCCGAACGGCTATGCGCGTCACAGAGATCCAGACATTCTCCGGACAGAGAGACTTTCATCTTTATTATTAGTAAAGATAAAGAAGATTAAAACATAACTTATCATTTTTTTCCATAGTTTACTGAAACACAATACTAAATTAAATACAATGTATAATTAAATACAAAACACGCAAAATTAAGCTCCTTAAAGAACATACTTTTGAACGTGATATTCCATTCTGATAACGATTCGAATTTTAAAAAAAATCTTTGCAAATATTAAAAAAATAAGTAATTTTGACAATCATTATGTCATGACAACGCCATGTTAGAAGGATGACCAATTACAGCTAAATTAAGTAGATAATCTAATCGTTTAGAAATCCACTAATGACCCAAGCTCTTACAATAAAACCTTCAGCCAAAGATTTTCAAAACATTCTAATCAACTTTCCAGCAAACAGTAATTAGCTCGAATCTGCATTATGGCAGTAAATCTTCATAAATTTAAAGAGCTCCGGGAAAGATATAAATCTTCATTTCTCTGTGTCGGAAGGAAATTGCCTTAACGAATAGAAATTTATAGTAACTCTTGAAAAAAATAAGCGTATTTATTTATTTAGTTTTTGGCTCATAAAATGTTTTTTTTTTCTTCTACATTTTATTTCCGGTGATGTTCTTCACAAAAATACAGGGTGTTCAGGAATAGGCTCCCTGATTCCGAAAATAAATATCTCGAAAACAATGACCGATATTGCAATAAAATAAACGGTATGTTTATTATGAAACCCATAACAATCATGCACAGAAACATGGAAATTAATAACCAAAATTGCCAACAGGGGGTGCTGCACGTTGTAATTGCAATAGAAATTCCCATAAATAATGCTGCGATGGGGTTGGGCGATAATTTCTAGCGTAAATGTAAGTTTTATCCGCCTCTGGTAAGTTGAGCTCCACTGGCCGGCCGATTGGACGATTTCATTTGTTAAAATAGAGGTGAGGAAAAATGGCTGAAGGTCAAAAGGCTTAATGGCAGCCCAACTCTGCGCCAAACACTTCCTCTTCTTACTGATTGCTCTCCCTTGAAAGAAATAGACTTGCTCAAGGTCATAGCTCAGTTTCTCGGAGGCGGACAGTACCTGTGAGAGGCAAAACTATTACTGAAGCGCCTAACGCCTTCGCAGCACTATTTATGGGGATTTCTATTGCAATTATAACGTGCAGTGCCCCGTGTTGGCAATTTTTGTTACTAATTTCCAAAATTCTGTACATGATTTTTATGGATTTCCCAATAAACATACCGCTTATTTTATTGCAATATCGGCCTTTGTTATCGAGACATTTAATTTCGAAATCAAGGCTCCTTTCCTGGACACCCTGTATATTTAGGAAAGGAAAAGCAATGCGAATATTATTTAGTGTAAGAATTTGTTTTGTTGCGCAAGATTTTCAGAAAGCATAGAAAAGTTTTCATTTTTTCTACAGAAAAAATATCATGGATAAATTAGAATCAGTAAAAGTAAATCAAGGAATGTGAATAAACAATAAAACAATAATGTATTTTCTAATTTAATTATTGTTCGGCGGAAATTTTAGGAGGCAAAAAACTTATTTTCCAACTCAAAAAATATATTAAAACATTTTTACTGAGACAGTATTATTTTTAATATATAACTTTGTTACTTAAAATATAACTTACTAGCGCGGTACCCGCACGACTTTGCCCGTAGTAGAAAATTAAAATGTCATTTGGTTCACCTGTATATTTCCAAAGAATGGATGATGAATTTCTTGACAATTTGCTATGTTCATTTGCTCGCCCATAATATGGTAATTTGCTTGTACACGTTATGATAATTTGCTTGTGCACGTTATGATAATTTGCTCGACCACTTTATGATAATTTCTTCGGTAAAATGTTCTTAAAATTGGAATAGATAAAAAACAAAATCGAATTTTCGAAAAATTGCTTCGAGGTGCTCACTCCTATGCTACGAACTAAATTGTGTGCCGAAATTCATGAAAATCGACTGAAAGGTCTATGCGCGCAAAAGACATCTTGACAGAGAGACAGAGATCCAGACTTTCAGCTTTATTATTAGTTAAAGATAAAGACTTTCATGCGTCACGTGCGGGGATATCCAGTCAACCCGGTGCAGTTTGTTGTATTTATTTCTTAAAGTTGTTGCTCTATAAATACATCAATGACGAAATAAATTATAGGTTTCTAAAGCTAAGGTTCCAACGTAAAGGTCACTCATTCGTTGTGAAATAATAATTTACACCGATGGAAAAGAAATGTTTAGGTTCACATTCCACTGAAAACGATAATTTTTTCCCGCGCGTGACGGTTCCTTTATTTCATAAAAAAGAAATAGTTTAAAAAGTCAATAACATTTTTTCTTTTTGCTTGAGAAAGGTACACATACGTTTGTGATTTCATAAGCAACATTTTTTTTTTTACTTACCCTTTTAAATTATTATTTTTGATGAAATATTTGAAGTGTTACGTGCGGGTCAAATTGACTGTTTTCTGCGGAATGGCCCGAATTCGAGTTTTTGCCCTTAAACAAAACTTTTAATACTGTATTTTTACAGGCTTTTAGATGTACCAAATTAGAAACTATGTTATAAATCATTCGCACAGAAAGAGTAATTTCATAAAATCATTTTTCATAAAATTGCAGTAAAATCGAATTTTAGAAAACATGCTTCGACGTACACACAACTATGTCGCAAAGTAATTTCATGCTAAATTTGATGGTAATTGACCACACGGTCATGGCGCTAGGCGGCTGAGACATCCAGACCTACATTAAAACTTATATTTTCTTTTAAATAATAAGTTGATCAATCTGCTTCATAACAAGAAAAAATGCTAGTGAGAAACAGACTATATGCTGCACATTCTAAAGTATGGGAAAAATTCTTCAACTTTGATTTGTACACATATATATAATAGCGAATTCACTGATCGAGTAACGCTCCTGACGTCATCAACAATGAAACTCGAGCCACGGCATGATTATTTGATAATATTTTTTGGTAATATTTAACATGCAGGGAAATGCATTACTTTGACAGGGCTGAACTCGTCCCGACGACTTAACAGTTATACTGGTAAGACTTATTTTAGGAGAATGAAGAAACAAAAAAGTGATCAACATTTAACGCTATCTACTGGAGTTTAGGAATAATCCACTGCAGTTAGGGATAAAATTTCAACTATCAAAATATCACCAAAAAGGGAATTGCTTCGTTCAAATGTAGAGGCAATTTTCACCCGTCATACTTTGACGAGCGATTTTCTTGTTAAACTAATAGTGTTAAATCTAAATAAATGAGTGATCCTCATTTGTTAAACCTTTGACATCTGTTTCTTCAATATACATTTTCATCCTTTATGCGCAAGCAATTACTTTTTTCAGGGAAATCTTTCCTTCATTTTATTGAATGGGAAATAGTACAGCTGTCTGTAATTCTACGAGCGGAACATCATATGTGCAATAATTATGGTTGTAAATGCTTCGAAACATCCTGTTCTCCGAAGAAGAGAAATTATATGCGATACTCTTTTTTACGCTTTTACTTTTATGAGCTCATTTACTTTATCATACATTGGAGTGTAAGATACCTATATTCACTCTTTACTACTGCAAGTTCTAAAAAAAAAAAAATTATGTAAACCTGCATATAAAGTAATATTTAAAAATATATTATAAGTGTATTGTTAGAAAAAATAACAATATTAACTTTTGTTCCATCAAATCCAATAAACAGTTCACTATTTTACCGTTATTAAGAGCGATAATTACTACATTTTGCGAGCTCTAAATTTATAATTCTAACAGTTATTAAACAAACATTCATCTCTATAAAGGTGTAATGTCGACATGAAGGTTTGTTATTAAATGTGTAAATCTTTTTCTAATACGCTGCAAATAAAGTAATATCTAAAATGAATTCACACATAGCAAAACTACAACAAATAATTACAAATAAATTAATAATGTACGGTTATTTTTAATCAGAGCGGCGGAGTCGGAAGAAAAATGGCGACTAAGACTCCTGGATTTTGAAACATCCGACTCTGACTCCAACTCCATCTTTATTTATTTATTTTTTCAATTCCCCCTCCCCCTCATCGAAAGGGGGGAAAACCTCTTAACAGAGATTAAAACATTAATTTATTTTTATGAATATTTCGTGTTTTGTACTTTGTTGTAAACCTCAGACGCACACGTTAGAAATTCCATTTGAAAATTAAATTTTCCAATTGTTATAATTTTAAAAATTACCTAAAAATCCCATTTTTGAAAAAAAAATGAAAAGAATTAATTTGCTCATCTTTAATGTACAACAAATAGATGCTGATCAAATCATGGGCTTTCAATTTTTGCTAAGTCGAAAAACCTTTCTTAAGAGAAGGTGGTACCCCCAACCCCCCTCTGATACAATGACTCCTCGCCCAAGTTAATTTCAGAGTTTATAAAGAAAATGAATACTTTAATTCTGGAAATTTTCATCAATAAATTTTAAATTTCATTTCATCTATAAAATTTCAAAGGAAATAGGGCATGATACTACAAAGAGAGGCCTGTACATGTACGTCTGGAGCGAATTTAACACAAAATGTGGCGGTACACAGCTTTGTGCGAATAGCTTTACTATATACAATATTTCTTCTTCGCTCAATTTTTAATTTAAATTTTATTGGCTGCTTTAGTGGAATCTTAATAAGAAGATTTTAAAATTAACTGCAATTATTGAGTATTGTTATTAAGAAATAATATACTTATTTTGTTCCATACTTTTTAGTGAGAACAAAACTTATAAAAATAGTCTTTAAATTTAAAACATTAGATATATTTTATCGGATCTTTTGGATTTGTGCTTTCGGGCCAAAACATGTTTGAATTTGCCGAACACTCTCAGAAGTTTCTACTCAAGCTACGGGCCTTGACTTGCTAACATTCCATTTACTATTTTACAACTGAGTTTGAAGATAACACTACATTTTTTTGTTTTTTATTTGAAAGTGATTACTTAAGAATGTTCGGCAACAAAACCGTTTGTTGACAGTTGCTATTAGTTAAATAATTAGTTCAGGAAAGTTTAAAAAAAAAAAAAAAACTAGGGAACGGCTACAGAAAGTTTGGTAAATACTCAAGTCAGCAGGTTGCCAATGGCAGTTATTTTTCCATCAGCAACACTTTATGCATGTAATCAAACCAATCGTTAGTCAGATTTTTTTTAAAAATGCAAGGAGAGTCAGAGAAAATCAAAGAAAAAAAAAGCCGGAGTCGGAGTTGGTGTCGGCATGTTTTCAAACGACTCCGACTCCTTTACCACAAAATCAGTCCGACCCCTACTCTTCGACTTCGATTCTGACTCCACAGCTCTGTTCTTAATGCTCATGAAAAACTCTTCCTGTATACTAAATGTGATATGTGTTTTTTCCTATTGTTTCAGAGGTTAAAATTCCAGTAGGTTTTCAATGTCTTAAAATTTGGTGAACCTTTGCAAGCAAGAATTATTTGTAAACTTTTGTTGAGACTGCAATAACTTCATTTTTTCCATCAAAAGTAATTTATGCAAATAAATAAATAAATAAATAATTTATTGAATAAATTACTACAAAAGAAAATTAAAACAACGCTTGCTCACCACCTTTCCATGATTGACGTTATTTTTTTAACATCTGTTATCTCTCTCTCTCAATTTCAAAACATCAAAAACATATGAAAAAATAAAGTCAAAACAATTTTCTGATCGTTAAAAAATAAAATACTAAAAGGTAATATGGAAACAGTATTAAAATATTTCCATCCAACCTTTAAGCATTGTGATTTTTTCCCCACTGCAAAATTTTAATTAACTAAAAACTTTTGTTTTCATTGCTGCTCGTTGTTTTCCATTAGCTGTTTAATTTTCTTATGCTATTTATATATCTTCTCCCACCGTAGAAATGAATTCTAATAATAAGAAAACATTTTTCTTGAGCCCAAAAGGTTCCAGTTAGTTGAATAAGCATCCATCGGAATTTAATTTAAGAAACCAAAAAAAAAAAAAAAAAAATGAAGCAGTGAGAAGCAAAGTGATGTAAGGGGACGTTTTCAAGTTTTGAGTTAAATGCGTTTAAATTTGCGGTTTTAAGTAGGCTTTCATTAAAAATATTATCTAAATTATGCTGTACAGCGGCAACTGTTAGGGTGTACTAGTACCGTAAACGCGGGTTACTTTGGTCCGTAGGTCCTCCTTTGGCCCAAATGGAGAAAAAAGATACAGCGTTCTCTGTCAACCTTCAGGATGCTTTTTTAAACATATTTTGACATAAACTGCTAGAGCGTATCCCTAAACACTCAGTAATGTATACCAAGCAGTTCCATATATCTGTTTCAGAAGCAACACCAGTAGTTCTGCATTCCTTGTGCTAGCATATGTCTTCAAAACCTCTGAAACTTTTCCATGCAGAAGCAGTTCTACAAGTGCCTATTTATGATAACTATTTGATACTCTATGCCGTAGTATAGTTGTGCTTCTCATTTCGGTTTCAAGTTGTTTTTTTTTTTTTTTTTTGACAATAACAACATAATCTCTTTAACTAAAATTGCGACCTACTTTAGCCCAGCATAAAAATTTGAAAAAACCCGTCTGAGAGATTAGTTAAAGTAAATAATAGTTAAAAGTAAGACTCTAAACAAGGAAAACACTAGAAAAAATCTGGACTCATTTCATCAGGGCTCAGTTACATGACTTCTATTCCGAAAAATGAAGAGGAACTAAAAGTTGTAGTAGGTTTAGAAAAAGTTGAGCTAGTTCCATTTACTTCTTACAAATTTTGTTAAATTTGTTGTAAAGTGAAAGAAATTTTGTTGCCGTAGAATGAATGACTTTAGGTGTTCAGGAATAGCTGTTGTTGTGAGAGAAGAAGGAGCTAACGTTGACCGCACAAGTTACCGATAATTTAGGATCCTTTGGTTTACAAATAGTGTTCAGTTAGTAAAATTATTCAACCTCAAAAACTAATGAAAATATGACTGGTCTCTGTCGGCAATTTCCGAGACAATAAGTAGGTATTAAAAAAAACTTCGACTCGAAATTATTTTAAAATGTAATTTTTCTTCCAAATAAATAGTTTGCGTATGAATATACGTCTTTCTTTGACTCTGGTTAGTTTTACAATGATTTTAAATAGGGAAAATCCCTTTGGGACAAAGTAACTCAAGCGCATGGGTAACATTGGCCAAAATAAAAAACAATAATAAAGGCTAAAAATGCTGAAACAAACTGATCACTATTCAAAAGTTAAATTGAGAGATCTCTAGATATAGTTATAAACAAGTTTCCACATCTCGGAAATATGAATAGTTACAACATTATTGAGAAAAGTTGATAAAAATTTTTAAATATGAGCCAAAGTAGCCGGCGTTTACGGTACTATCTCTTCTCCCAAGTCGGATTAGATTTGCACTTTTTATTTCCACATTTTTAATTTTGGCATTTACATCCCTTTGTTTCTTACTGCCTCAAATACTCTTTTTTTACATGAAATGAACTAAATACAATAACTAACGAAACGTATTCATTGATTTTTTTTTAATTGGTTTACTTTAGATTCTTTTTTTTTTAATGTATACGCGAGCAAATGGTGTGGGAAAAAATTATACCTCACAATAACATTTTGCATAATTATAGGTGAAATTAGTATCTTAATTAGAAACAATTAGATAAATTTAAGTAGAAAACCTGTACCTCAGCGTCTGACTGGCGTAAGTCTAAAAATTGCGATTTTCCGTTTGATAGTCCATTGTTTGTAGAATCATGTTCCCCATCGAGCCATAATTACAAAATTATAATAAAAAATATTTTTAATTACTAAAAAAGTAACACACACAAGTATCATCCTTTGCATGCTCCAGGAAAATGTTTTTCGCGTCTCCTATAAAGTAGCTATTATGAGAACTGCGTTAGGGTAGTTCTTAGGAACAAAAAAAATGTGGCTTTGTCAGTCTAATAGTACTGTATCCCATTTAAATTAATGTGTTATATTTTTTTTTTACATTTTTACATTTTAATGTTTTTAAAAGAATTATAATGATAACAGTATAAATAAATTATTGTAGTTTCAGTCTTATTGGCTGTCATGAAAACAATTCTTTTAATCTAATCCAGTACGTACGGTGCTTTTTTTTTAATGTTTTATCAAAACGCTATTAACTTGAATTTTAATTAATCATGACTATGGGCGATATCAAAGCTATATTATTTTTTAATTCACGAGACTCCATTTTTATAACATTTCTATTAATAATAAATCACATATAATATCTATGACAATTTATCATGAAGTGTTTATTAATTGATTTACTGGGTATCAATTAAGGGAAATAATATGTAAACTAGTCCAATACATTTTCAATCCTTTTATATGGCAAAAAAACGAGATAACAGTTACTTTTTTATTTCAAAAAAAAAAAAAAAAAAGTACAATCTACCTCCTATTTTTTTCAAATTAAAAAAATAATGTATGAGGATAGTTTTGATCGTATACCATATGGTGTTAACTAATTATTTTACTGTGTATGAGTTAAGGTAAATATTATGTTTAGCGATAAAATGCATTTTACAATACTTTTACATGGTTTAAAAAAACAGACTAACAATTATCTTTCTTTTTTTATATTAAAAAAATCAATCTACTTTCTAGATGTTTAAAATTAAAAATTAATGCATGAGAATATTTTCGATCATATACCATGAGGTGAATTATTTTACGTGCTATTAATTAAGGTACATATTAAGTTTAACCGTAAAATGAGTTTTTTAACCCTTTTTCATGGTATAAAAACACCGACTAATCGTTATGTTTTTAATTAAAAATAAAATAAATACAATACTCCTTCTAGATTATTAAAACTAAGAATTAATGCATGAGGATATTTTTGATCATGTACCATGTGGCGTTTATTAGTTATTTTACGTGGTATTAATAATTAAGGTAAATATTTCATTTAACAGTAAAAATAATTTTTCAATTCTTTACATGGTATAAAAACACAGACTAATAGTTATCTTTTTTCGTTTTGAAATAAAAAAAAGAATGCAATCTTCCTTCTAAATTTTTAAAATTAAAAATTAATGCATGTGGATAATTTTTAAGATTTTTCAGTAAATACGAAAAAAAAAGATAAAAATAGTAAATAAATAAAAAAAGAAAAAAAAACACGTTGTTTCTATCTTTTTGAACAAAAAATGAAATGAAACCTTTTATGTAATTCGAGCTTTAATGAATGATATGTTTTCATGTTGAATTCAATGACAACATGTTTTATTAGAGTTCAAAATTGTTGTATTCATCTCTTGTAACCAATCTTCTTTTTCTTCCTTAATGATCGAAAGAGCAGTCTAAAAGCGTTTGTGCCCTCCAGCGTCTTCATGCATGATACATAATGTTTTTCTCCTCCTCGACAATATAATGACTTACGTTTTTCCTGAATAGAGTGCTGATAAAGGTTTCTAAACATACCTTAGGCAATAAAATAAGAAACTCTTCTTAAGGTATTTATTAAAGTATATTAGTGTTTTACATGTTAAATCAATAAATTTAGTCATTTTTAATAAAGTTTATACTCATTTAATCCGCAAACACACACATATAGTTTTAAAATAGCTAATACTAATAGATATTATTTTAAGGAGAATTTAAGACTAAAGTGAATGCAAAAAAAAAAAAAAAAAATGTACTTGCAACACCAAACAAATTTTAAAAAAAGGAAAAAAATAATTTGAATTCGGAAATTTTGAATTCAAATCATATTTTTCGAAATCACGAGTTGCGACAGGACCCTACTCATTGGAGTTATTGTTTCTAGAAACGGCTCCTGTCCCTCCAAGCCTGCCCCTTCTCTTGGGCTATTACGTGTGTATAGTTGTTTATGTGTATGTGTAGGCTTATGTGTGTGCGTACACCTGTGTGTATGCACGTTGGCGTGTGTGCACGTGTGTGAAGGCGCGCGTGTGAGCATGTAGTGTGTAGTGTAGGCGCGTGTATGTATGTGTGTAAGTATGTAAGTGTGTGTGTATGTGTGTAAGTGTATATGTGTGTGACTGTTTATGTGTGTAAGTGCGCATGTGTGTGACTGTGTATGTGTGTAAGTGCGCATGTGTGTGACTGTGTATGTGTGTAAGTGCGCATGTGTGTGATTGTGTATGTGTGTAAGTGCGCATGTGTGTGACTGTGTATGTGTGCATGTGTATGAGCGTGCGTGTGTGTGAGACATGGACGTCCCCGACCAGGAGAAGCGGATTCCGGGGGACAGTGCCCAGGGCCAGGGGAGCTGCGCCTGCAGAAGACGATGGGGTTGAAAAAGGAACCAAACATCAAGGGTGGTCAAATGAAAACAATTAGCAATCGTGATTGCTCAAAAAAGGACCTCATTAAACACAGTTATGGAATTGCGTAATAACTAACTTTCCTGGACAATCAAGGTTCTTAGTATTGAAAGCATTTTTATGTTGTAACTACCAGCAAAACCCAAAATGTTCGAAGCAGAAACGACTAACTGTTGAGTTTTTCTCTGCCAAAGGAAGATGTAACTTTTTTAAATTGGAAATACTTGAGTTTTGTTTTTGTATTCAAATCAGTATTTGATTGCATGAGTTTGAAATGTATGTTACCTAATTTTTTCGTTAAGCATAACATTTGATTATCATTTAAACGAAAAAAATCGTAAGCTTGAAATTTTGTTTATTTATTTATTTATTTATTTATTTTTTTTGAATAGAAGTGAGATGCTTTACATTACTATAACTATCCACAACACCTCATTCTAGGTTGAGTGCAGCAATATGTAATGTCAACAGAAAAAAAAGTGTTTTTTTAAAAGTATTTTTTAAAACGAGTTTAGAGTAGCACTTACAGAGTATCTGATAACGTTAAGAATCCAAAGAAATAAAACAAAAAAGAAAGAAAGAAACAATTGCTTTAAAAAGAGTTACATTGCTAGTTTACTTTCCAAGTTTTAAACAATGCAATAAATGGACTCAAAGATGGCGAAGGAAATACTTAGCAAGCAATCACATAAAAAAAGGTCTCGTTTTAAAGTTGTCACACTACCAGAGACTAAAAAAACAGTTGAAGAAAAAAATTGAGATTGAAGTGTCTGAGTGAAAAAATACAATCAAAAGAAAAAGGGAAAATATAAATAAAAACACAAATCAAGAAATAAGAGGCTATACAAAATTTTAATTAATAAAAAAAAATTCACTTAGATGAATTTAAGTAGGAGTAATTTAATCAGGATATAGGGGAGACCGGGGCATGTTGGGGAAATTTAAACTGTTTTTTTTAGTTATAAATGAAGTACAGAAACATTCTTTTATTGATTAAATCTATATAAAGTATCAGCAATAAAGTCGTGTTTTTGTTTAACAGTACTTAGCTTTGTGAGTTTTTTACATAATTTCTTGTGAACCTTTGCAAACTTTGCACATTGCCCCATCACAGGGTAAGTTTGCGAGCACTATGGGCTAAGTTTACTAGGGAAAACTTACCAGAAAACGAATCGAAAATTTGACATCAGTTCCCGGTGATGATTGAAGTAAGCAAAGTAAAACATACCAATGAGTAAAATAAAGCAAAATTAGTATTACAATCGCTTTAAGAACACAAGGTACACAATAAAAAAGTTAAACTTTGACTTTAGAGGTAGATGTTAAAAAAAGCTAACACTACTATGAAAGCTAAACGACTTTATACTTCTTTTTATACTTCAATAATTTCAAAAAAAAAAAAAAAAAAATCATTTAGTAGGCTACAATATAAAAATAACCTTGGTTCTAATATACAGATTGCATAAGGTTATTATCCTATATCGTCACATGATTTTTATTTTTCACTTTTGAAAAAACCTCCAGCGTACTCTTCGTGGACCCACATGTGCATTCCTACATGATATCCCCTTTTCTCGGGATTTGTGGTTTACTTTTATCGTTAGATTTGCTGCTGGTTTGCGGGCTTTTTTTAAAAATGTTTTTGTCTTGCTGTAGCATTTCTTTTTTTCTTTAAGAGCCTTTTTGACAGGTGTATAAGTGAATTCTGCTGCAGACCTTTTTCACCTTTAACCTTTTTTTTTTTCTCTCTCTCTCCTGCTTTAGAACGAGGTCGTAATTATCTGATGACATGCTCGTATGGGTGAAATATAATAACATATTCCCTAAAGATTATTTAAAACAATGTCAAGGAAAGCAAGCGAGTGTAAAAATCTAGCAGAAACATGTAGTACAGTATTTTTACCAAAATAATGCTTATCACCATAATTTGGTTCAACATTGCTGGATAGAGATGGTGTAAAAAATCCCTATAGCAAGAAATAATAAACAATAGAGTTTATGCATCCGCAAAAGTATAAATATATACCTTAATGCTACTCAACAAGCATACCTAAGTTCATTTTTCAATTATAATTATTCTTATATCTGAGACTGTAAGTTGAATAATACAGGACGCTTATTTTCCAAAGATTTGCTATCAGACTTTAATTATGCAAACGTAATGCTTCCATTTCTTTTTTTTTTTCTTTTTTTTTTAACAACTTGAACATTTTTTCGGACATATGGCTCATAGGAGTAAATCCTAAATCCTGGTTTTATAACAAAAAATAAGTGAAAAAATTGCAAAAGAAACTCCTAGAAAAAAGATCGGTTTGATGATTTTTGAACTTTTTTAAGAGGGAACACTCTCACTAAACTCCCGACTTGGTCTAAATGTTCATGTTTTTGAATTTAGCTCATCTGTAGCCCCCCCCCCCCTTAAAGTGTTAATGGCTATTAATATAATAACACGATGCTTCCTTTCCCTCAAAATAAAAATATTGGCTCTGACACGGTTGAAAACTGAAAAGAGTAACAATAAAAATTGGGAGGTAGGAGGGGCGATTTCCAAAAAGTTCGACATAATGGGGGAAAACCGTGGTCATATTTGAGTTCAGGGGGTCATTTTATGTGAGAAGCAGCAAGACTTATGTCAGATGCGTTTTAAAAGTTATTTGTTTTGTCGCGTAGTGTAATATATGTTTGCATAGCGAAAAACTCTTCATCAACCAATTGGTGATTTTTTATATAACCACTTTTTTCCAAAACTATTTATTATTATTTTTTTTAATTTGGTTTTGCCTATATTCCCATTTTTCTAATTTCAAGTATTAAAAATGTTATCTTCGAAATTTATAAATATGATTTCGCCAGCAAACGTATTATTTATTTATTTATTTATTTATTATTATTATTATTATTATTATTGTATAAAAAAGTTTTAAAAGAAATTTATTCCTCACTTTCATATTAAATATCTACGAGATAATGCAATAATACAAAGGCATGTGACATTTCCTCCATCTACGAAACAATGACAGAAGCAATAACTTCTCCCATACTAACACGCCAATCCTTCTTCCTTACCAAAAAATAACTCCTTCGCTTGTCCATCGCGCAAGCAACAAACCGAAACTTCGATCAAGCAATAAAAAAATACGTGGGCTGAGGGTGGGGCTAAGTATTACAGCGCCACCTGCTGTAACGCGCCGAAGAATGGATTTGCGCTCTCGGATATCGTTCAGACATAAACTCCCCGTCTCTCTCTCTCTCTCCAGCGGAATAGAATCTCTTGGATCTTTCTAAGTGAGCGAGCGTCTTTGCCTATTGGCGTAATTGCACCTTGCGAGGGGATATCCCCTAGACTTGAAGGAGAAGGAAATAACTAGATTGAAGGTAATATGGTGATGACTCTTCGATGCAAGTTGATTAAATTGACTTGTTTATTAGATATTCTGTATTACATTTTGTGAACAGGTGGTTGTAAAAGTACTGTAAGTTTTAAATTCTTATTTTTTAAAAATTAAAATACGAAGCAGTTATCCTGCTAATATTTTTTTTACGCTCAAACGTTGTTGCTAAATGTTTTCAAAATATTCATGGAGACTTTTCTGAAATATGATGTACTGAACATTTCAAGAGAATATTATCTTTTTCTGAAAATCAAAAACTTTATTTTTGTCAACTACTAGGAGTAAGAAGATTTATCTCATTTTTAGAACTGATTGAAAGCTTTTTCGCGTTCCAGTTTTTTTTTTTTTTAATTCATTTCTCCATGGTTAAAAAAGAAAAATAAGCCATTCAAGCATTGAGAAGTTATGCCTAGTATGGTTTAACGTTACGTTTAATGAATTTTGGTTATATAAAGCAATAAAAGAGAGAAAATTGCAAACACTGTTACATTTAAAATCAGTTCATAAATGAAGACAGCACATAAAAGTAGATAAAGAAATATCAACTGATTGTACAAGTTATGTAAGAAAAATAAATGAAAATATTGGATTAACAAATTTTAAAACTTATATACGGGTTTTAAGAAAATTAATGCTGAGACACTTCCCAATATCAAAACTGGCGTATTGGCAAATGTATTTCTTTTCTGATTTCAAGCCAACTAATTTTTTTAAAAAAAGTTGCAATTAAATTTCAGCCACATCATTCGGAAAACTGCTTACAAAATAGGTAAAACATTTGAATTTGTATTCAGAACATTGATTTGAGCAAAGTGAAAAGGCCTAATGTTTGAAGTTAATTGAAAACTTATTTTAGATGGTTTTACAAACTAGTATTAGTATGAATAAATGACATTTCATTCAAACAATAGTAATCCAAATACTTACATACAGGCTAGTGGTACGATTTAGTATTGGATTTTGTATTGTGTTTCCGGTTACTATTAGTATTTAAAAACATACAACTGCGCTGTTCATTGGAATGTCTAATTTGAGAGAAATGACATTTAAGATACTGCTCAGATTAACTCCTTCAATAACATATCCCAATGTACTAATGTTACATAAATATCACACAAAGTTATTATAATATCTGAAAAGTTACTACACGATCAGATTCTAGTGGAAAAACTACATTATCTGTAATAGATTTCATTGAAATATTAGCACGTTTTTGCATACCGTATCTCATTAAATGTTAGTTGTACGTGTTGTATAATGAACTTATGTCGTCATAACAACAGACTTTTTTTTAAATTTTTAGGTGAGTGAAAACTATGTCATTTCGTTTTAACTGTTGCGTTAAGAGGAGTGCATTGAATACTATTACAAGTCAAGAAGATTGAAAAAAAATACAAGACCAAGCGCTATAGGTAATTAAAGTTCAATAACGCAAGTAATTGAAGGACATAGTGCTACCGATTTTACAGTTGTTTGTAAAATAAATTGCTGAAATACTAAGTGCAATGAACATTTTGCTTTATAAGTTGCCGTTGCTTCCAGCGAAACATTTTCCATTCTACTTCAAAAATTTGAAAAGAAAAAGACTTGTAAAATAGTTTAGAACTTGTGCACAAAAAACATCTGACTATATACGATGTCATATTTATGGTCAGAAAAAATAAGTTAATGCATGTTCCTTAAAACAATATTTACTCAAAAATGGCTGATTTCATTGAAATGAACGAAACAATATCCTTCTTGAACACTACTGAAGAAGTACCAGAACGAAATGTATTTATCTTGCCTTGGTGGCAACAACTTGTTTGGAGTCTAATTTTTGGTAGCATGATTTTTGTAGCGACAGGTGGCAACGTCATTGTGATGTGGATTGTGCTTGCTCACAAAAGAATGCGCAGCGTGACGAATTACTTTTTAGTAAATTTAAGTTTAGCGGACACAATGGTGTCAACTCTGAACGTAATATTTAACTTCGTCTACATGCTTGATGGACATTGGCCTTTTGGAGAAGCCTACTGCAAAATCTCCAACTTCATTGCTATTGTGTCAGTTGCTGCTTCAGTGTTTACGCTGATGGCAATTTCTATTGACAGGTATGTAGTTTTAATCGTTTATCTTTAAATATGCTTTACATCCATACTTCTTAATAATATTGCTGATGACTTTTTCCCCCTTTTTTATTGAACTTATAAACTGCTGACAGCAATAATGTTGCAAAGATTAAAAACAGAAGGTTTTGCTATTGAAAAATTAAAAAGTGTTGTTTTTTAGAATTTTTAAATCTGACTCTTTGTAAAATGCAATTTAACCTAGGTTAAGTTTACTTTGATAAATCCTTTTTTAAAAAATACTTATATTGCATAAAAACGGCTTTCATATTGGCCTTATAGGTTTATGAGCCGTTAAATGAATTATGTGTAATACCTGAAAATATTAAATTAATCTCTTATTGAAAATTATCCTATTATGGTCGTAAACGAACCTATTCCTTCTATACGTGCATCCTAAATGTACAGTAAAACGTTAGAAATGGTTGTCTGTGTATTGATGTTTTACTGTACGTCCAAAGGCAGTGCTTTAATTTGCAACTTTGGAAGAAAAGTGTTCTTGTTTCCTTTTTCCAATTTTTTTTAGTGATCAGGCTCAAATGTTGATATAAGCTAAAAACTTTATATGCTGTTCTCTCTTTTGTGTTAACAATAAGTACATTCTTTTTCAGACTTCATAAAATTTGAAGTATAATAATTAAGTGTGATTAAAAATAAAAATCTGGTTGGCGAGGCAAGCAATACCATGAGAGGGCAATATCGGATGAGAAGCGATTAATTTTCTTTAAAAAAGGAAGAATAGAGTAATTAAAATGAATATGAAAAATGTAATGTGTGCGTTTAATGTGCAGGGTTAAGATCAGAGAGGTGAGCATTGGGTTCGGTGTCGAAATTGCGTTTAATGATCTTATATTGAGCGGTAATAAAAACAGTAATTCATTTATTTGAAATGCATATAAAACGTTTCTGAAATGCAAACAGTTTATTTCTAGTGCTATTTTTATTGCCCATAAAAAGAACCATCTCGTATTAGCAAACCAATAATCGATTTTTGAAAAAAAAAAATAAAAAATAAATAAAAAAAATTCTAACTCAAATTATTGTTATAAAATTTTAAACTCCAATGATCCTAATGTAAAATATACTTAAACAGACTCAAACTTCATTGACGTTAAATGTTGTTTTTACATGTGCTATATTTTTCTTTTTTTTTCGACAGAAAAATTAAATTATTAAGACTAATAGTTTGCATTTTCAGATGACAGTCATTTGAAAACAACCATTAAAAGCGCTGAGACTTCATAGTTAAAAACAAATTGTAAAAGCAATATCAGTGACACTACCTGCGCAACGTGCGTTATAATAGACAGTGGCCGGATAATCGCGCCCAAGATGTTTCATTCTTCAAGTGATAAACGATAACTGCGAAAGAAAATGTGTTTATTCAGTATGTTGCAAACTATGAATAAAGCTCTCCAGACGGCGGTAAAAAACACTCCATTGAAAAGGAATATTTTGGTAGTTAAAAATCACTTTATGGTTTAAGAATCTTTTTATGAGTTTTAGAATCGATATACATTAACAGCTATAAATGTTATACTTTTCGAAATTAAAGTACTACAGCAGAAAAGAACTGTTATCAAACCATACAAAAGGAAACTTTTATGGTTTGCAGCTAAGGTTGTGCAAGTTTTTGAAAAGGCAAAAATGTTTTTTACGTATTTCACTAAACGTCATAGTTATATATACAGTAACTCCATTTTTAGGTGATTAGAAATTCCATTGATCTAGAAATCATTTATTAAAACATAGTGATGGTGCACCAAAAAAGCCCATGTACGTCGCTTAGGGCCACCCCACATATTTTGTTATAGTGCAACAAAATTTGCTAGCGTTATCAGTATTCAATTTGATATTAACAGGCAAATGTTAAGCAACAAAAATCACAAAAGATTCTTGTCAAAACTGCCAAATCCTATTGAACAATAGATTTTCTTTCATCATGGTTCATTGCAGTTTACTTGTATAAAATAAAATGTTGCTTTTTTTTTCGTGAAGCCTAGTTGACAAGTAAGAAATAACTGTATTGTATGTACAATAAATGATTAGGAAATGCACTTTATTATAAAAAGTAATGCATTTTTGTTTAACATACAATTTTTATATCTTTCAAACTAAGAACTAAACATTTTCTTCATTTCAAAACTTTTCTACAACTATTGCCACTCATACCATGTTACATTTTATTGGCACATCAAGGTAATTACTATGACAATAACAACGTCAAAAAGCACAAATGATAAAAGACACGTGTTTCCGCGTTACAAGAAACGCCATTCTCAACGCAAAAAAAAAAAAAAGAGCTTATGGAGGAAAAAGCATCCCTTGCTTTAAAAAGGTTTTCCTTCTAACACCAAAACACTTGTTGCAGTAATCTGCAATTTGTGCTTTTTGAAGTTGATATGTTTTATTTAACTTTTTATGCAAAAAGATATTTATTTAATTTATTTAACTTTAACCTAGTTGACGAATTCGAACAGAGAAATACCGTTGTGTCTTCCTTTTAAAGTTCGCAAAACCATTGAATTGGAAATATTTTTCCCACACCACTGCCTAATTCTGCATGGTGCTTTTTATACTATTTACAGCAGTATTGATTATTCAGCAAGTATCATTTTAGGCAGTGAGAAGCAAAGGGATGTAAGTGGCAAAATTAAAAATTTGGAGATAACCAGTACACATGGTAGGTGAACCTCTCCTCTGTCTTGGGGCAAGAGATGGTACTATTAGCTCTGGTAGTTGCTGCTATACAGCATAATATAGAAGAAAACTTATCTTTAAACGAGTTTTACTCAAAACTTGAAATGTCCACTTACACCCCTTTGCTTCTCACTGCCTCATCTGTGGACGGTTTCATGGTGCTTCCTAATCTTCATCTCTGCTCACATTCAGCGGGAACGTTAGTGTGACTTACAATTTTTTCTCTCAAACAGCTTAAATGCTTTGCAATATAATTTTTACTCTTTTGCTCTTAATAAATACAGAAATTTCACAATTTTCTTATTCACTCAAAGCCAGATGAAACAGCATTAGTATCATATCCCAAACTCTTTGCAGCTGCATAACTGAACATCGGCTTATTAGTTTACAACAGAATTTGAATGCAAAACCGACTTTTTAGCAACAAAAGTTTGATTGCAATATAAGTTTTTTTGCTGCCTATTTTGAATAGAGAAAATATAATATCTTTGATTTGTTTTCAAAATTTTTGCACAAAATCTGGAAATAAAGAGCAGAAAAAATAAATAAATAAATAAAATAGAATTAAATAAAATCATTTGAATTTTTACGTCTTGAGTTCAAATTATATTTTTCGCAATCACGAATTGCAATAGTACATTACAAGCCAGGTTATGAGTATTGATTTTCTGTATAAGATGATACGACGCACGTCCATAAAAAAAAATGGGAATTAGGATGCAGTATCTAAGAAATGGTTATTATGGCTCATCGGCACCTGTGTACTTATAATAAATATTATACTGTCAGCCCCGCTTAATCGGGCAACGGATAAACGAATACCCCGCTTAAACGAATAAAATCTCCCGAAACCGAATATTTTTCCCAAAGACGCAATGTTAAAGATCCTTGCTTAATCGAATAATTTCCCCGGATAATCGAATAATATTGATCAGCTTTCGCAATTATTTTTGCTTAGAAAAAATTCTTAATAAATTAGAAATAAATTGAGTAAGAACAGTTACTGACGTAAAAATATAAAGTAATATTTTTCGCCGACAACGGGCGCGAAAATCAGCATTCGTATGCCATCAAAACATTTCCAACATTCTACCAAATTTCTTTTGTCTTTACCATTACAGAAAAAAAGATAACCCCGGTAATAATTAAATTAAATAACACAAATAAATGTGCGCAATGATAATAATGTGATAAATAATAAAAGTAAAAGGCGGAAGACGGGTAGGGGGGAAAAGCGAGTGCGAAAAGTATTCCCAAAAATCCTTGAGCAGGCAATTCACTATTGTAGAATTTTTCAAAAAATAATGTACTGAAAAAAGGTACATTTAAGTTCATAACTCAAGTTGCAAGTCGTTTTTTTTTTCATTTTCATACGTTCTTGTAATATACATACTAATTATCAAACTATGTCGTTGTTGATTTCACTTATTTCAGAATCTTTTGTCAATAACATTATTTATTTCCTTTATATAGCTATCAATTTATTATTATTATGTTAAGTCAAATGTTTTCAATTTAGAAATGTAAAGAAAATTTCCCCGCTTTATTAAATACCCCACTTAATCGATTAGAATTGCTTGGAATTGTTGATATTCGATAAAACGGGGCCGACTATTTACAGTGTATACCGTTATGATACTGTCTTTTTTTTATATCAATTTTAAATGATAGGAAATAGTAATCTGGAGTATATTGTATTTAGATGAAGTTTGATCATTTATATATAAGTTAATCTTTACAGGAATGTTTCAGGTTAAAAAAAAGTCGTTTTACAAAAGAACTCTCCCCCCCTTCCCCGTCATTTAATGTAAAATATGCTTGACTTTAGCCCTGGAGAAAAAAGGAATGAATGAAAAAGTGAACAATTTGTAACTATAACAAAAATATTTCTCTAAATAGATAAATAATTTTTTTTAAAGCTATGAGTTAGACTAATTCTTGTCCGCATGGTGATCTGGGAAATCAGAGCAAAATCAATTTTGGTCAGGTAAGGTTAATAAGCAATTCGTGATTGCTCAAAAAAAATCTTTGTAGATCGGAAATTTTAAAAGCAGCAATCAAAATATCATAAAAAAGAGGTCCTAACTGCATAAACATGTGCAAACATGCCCAATCTTGTAGTACAATCCAATCATTTTCCCGATTGTTGTGCTCAAAACACTAAGAGAAATGTGTTGTAAATGTTAATCCATCTCCTCTAAGATATTTCGTCCACAAATGTGTAATGAATTTCAAACGTTGTGTTATTAACATTTTATTGATTCCAATGAAGCTTTAATGAATGTTTCTTGTTACGATCATTCTGTTTTAAAGACTAGAAAGTAACATAACCCGAGTCATATTCACAATACATGTTTCAAATTTCTGCATTTAATCGTTAGATAGAAGCTGCCAAGCTTGTTTGATGTTTCATGCTCCTTTTGGAATTCCCTTACAGAAGCGGACGATTATTTCATGAATGCAAACAGTTTATCCACGAATGTTTCTTCGGGATTGATTAATTGATTAGTTTAATGTTTAATTAGAGAGGAAATTATGTTTATCTATTGATTTTTGCTTACATTCCTAGTTTTTAAAGAAAAATACCGGGATTAAATTTGCTTAACAATGTCCAGATTTATATCTCTCGGCTCACCAAGGAACGGTGCAGACTTGTTTTTCCAAATATATATATATATATATATAGGTAATAATAAAAAATGAAATCAATTGAATTTTGACTTTTGACGTCTTAAATTCAAATTATGTTTTTGCAATCACGAAATGCGATAGGAAACTACTTGTTGGGTTTCTTGTTCTACAAATGGAATGAAAAGGAAATGACTAGAAAATTTGTTCCCATCATGTTATGACTGATGATATTTTAGAATATGTAATGCGAAGCATATCCATGAAAAAAAAATGGTGCTTAGGATGCGGTAACAACGATAAAGATTTTAAGGCCCATATCCACGAGTACACTTATCGTTATATTTTTTACATCGTAAAACACAATGTATTTGTATTCCTTATAGATCTTAAAATTTTAGGAAATAGTAATCTTGAAATAATGTAGTCAAACCTCCCAATAGCGGACACCGTCAGGACCAAAGTTTTTATCTGTTAACGGGGAGTGTCCGCTATTGGGGAGTCTGAATTTAAGATGGCATTTTAATTTTGTATTTTAAACCTACACATACAGTATATAGTTTTTAATTAAATTCAACAGTATTGCTTATATAAGTGAACTTAACTAATGAGTAAATAATCCGCTGAATCTTTCGGGAAAATAAAATAGGAAGACATTTGTAAATTGTTTCCTCTAGCTGAACAAAACCAGACAAGCACAATGGAATCAATGTCCTTGATTTTCAGCACCTTTTTTTGTTTTAGATTGTAGCAAAATGTAGCGCAATCTGCTGCTTTTAACTTAATCTGGCAATACTGTGCCGATTCCTCATCAGCGTCTGATGGGAAAGGACGCGACGCTGACGCTCGTCTCCCAAAATCTAGGAGGGGGGGGGGAGGGATGCCGTTAAGTTGCACCAGAGTATTTTTTCTCCCATGCAAACTGAAAAAGCAAGGGACTGTGTAAAAGGAGAAAGATTTTTTTTTCTTTTGTTTTTCGCTGGAATTTTGTGCATGAAATGAAAAAAAGTTCGTCTTGAATGACTCCTGTTTTCGGCATGAATGAAGGAATGGGTTTCGGAGAAAAAGGGGTGTTAACCCTTTTATCGGTACTGGTTAGCCCCAGAACATCGTAAAGGAGTAGAAGAAATGCTGGCCACAAGAGCAGTGCTGAGCAAAAGCTTACCAGACACAGAAAAATAAAACGAAACTCGACTGATTTACTGTCCGCTAACGGGAGTGTCCGCTAACGAGGAGTAAAATACATTGTACGCCTATCTCGAGGGTCTGGGGATTCATAAACTGTTTGTTAACGGAGAGTGTCCGTTAAGGGAGGTTTGACTGTATTTAGATGACGTTTGCTGTCTCAGTTCATCTATATATATTTACAGCGTATAGCATAATGTATTCGTATTCCTTATAGGTCTTAAAATTTTAGGAAATAGTAATCTTGAAATGTTGTATTTAGATAATGTTTACTGTCTCACACACACGTGCACACACATACACACACACAGTTCATCTATATGGGTGTTTTTTTCTTAAAAGTAAAACGTTAATTTTACACATGCACACAAAAAAAAACCCTATAAAAGCAAAGTCTGCTTGAGTGAAGCCTTGAAAAAATATAAATAAAATCAAACAGAAAACGATTGATAAAAATAAAGATGAAAAAATTCTCTCTCCAAATGAATATTAAAAACAACTGTTGTTATGGTAATCTGAAAAATTAGAGCAATATCAACGTTAGTCACGTGAGGATAATAAGGCCTTGATAATTGGCCAAAAAAATTAATAAATAAAATATGGTTCTTTTATATGTAGGAAGCGCTGAATCTTATGAAGATAACTTTTGCAACTTTCGAGTTTTCAAAATATTCGCAATTGAAACATAGCGCATACTGGCATATTTTATTGGCATAAGTCTCGGTGTATTGGATAAATAACATTTTTATATGGATATCAAGCTTAATACAGGAATTAATAATTAGGAAATCTTTTTAGGGCCACAAAGCTAAACATTCTGCACATTCTCTTGGAAACAAACAACCGTTCCGGTGCTGTGGAGTTAAGTTTTGTTTATTCGTTACGGTCCGCGACTTACGCCATTAAAACAAAATATTACATGCTATATTTCAATCGTATATGTCTCGAAAACGGGAAATTCGCAAAAAATTCGTCCCCCACCAATAAATTCAGCTCCCTCGAAATATATAAGAACCATGTTTAAAATTTTTTTCAGGAAAACCAAGTCCGTACCGTTTTTACTTCCTTTTACAAAAAAAGAAGTATTGTATTCGCAAAAAAAGAATTTCGCCCAAAGATCGGCCTTAATTTCCATTTTGCTCACCCCCAAATGAATGTTGAGTTTTTTTTTTTCAACCCGACCACACGTGGATATGTGCCTAGGAACGTACAGACACCCAAAATATCCATTTTGACGATATACGTATGTATGTAAATATGTGCGTATGTGTGTATTTGTGTATGTATGTCGCATAACTCAAGAACGGAATGCCCTAGAAAGTTGAAATTTGGTACGTAGACTCCTAGTGAGGTCTAGTTGTGCACCTTCTTTTTTGGTTGCTATTTCAAACAAATCTAAGAAAGTTCTTCTGCCTTTATATAGGAGTTTAGTAAGACCTCATTTGGAGTATGCTGTTCAGTTTTGGTCGCCTTATCTGAAGAAAGATATTTTTGTATTGGAAAGGGTTCAAAGAAGGGTAACTAAATTAGTAAGGGGACTCTCAGATTTAGATTATGATACCAGACTTAATAGGCTTCACATGTATAGCCTGGAGCAAAGGAGAGTCAGAGGGGACATGATTCAGTTATTTAAATTTATCAAAATGAAAGATGTAAATGGATTAAATTTTTGCGGGGAAAGCAGGACAAGGGGTCATTGTTTTAAGCTATTTAAATCTCAGGCTAACTTGGAAATCAGGAAAACTACTACTTTAGCAGGGTCGTGGGCACTTGGAATAGCTTACCGGAAGAGGCGGTAATGAGCAAGGGAGTGGATAGCTTTAAGAGGGCCATTGATCTTCATTGGGGACTAATTAATTGACTAGGACCAGCCTAGCTGGGCCCAGAGCCTGTTGCTGGTCGTTACATTTGTATTTGTATTTGTATTTGTATGCTCCAAAGAGGGTCTTTTACCCCTTTTTGGGGGGAAATCATTGTTAATTTCGATGTCAACTCAAGTTGTGTTATAATTTGGCGGACACTTGGCGATATATCGCCAGTCTTTTGGTCGCCAAGTTTTGTCGCGAACTTGGCGACAAATTTCATAATAAACTAATGATAGTCATAATAAAACTTTCTCTTTTAACTTATCAAACGTATTAGCTTATCTGATAGCATCAGTCGTTCAAAATATTTTTAGATGTGTATTTCTCTCGGTTTTCCTTCAATGTTCTAGAATTTCTTACTTTCACTGCAGTACTTCAAAGAAACATAATATTGTACACTCTGCAAGTGAATTCTTCAATGTGAAACAACCGGGTTTTAATGTGCAAAAATCCCTCAATTTAAAAGAAAATATCTATTTATCTAACCATTTACACATATTGTTCGAAATTTTATCCTGTTATTACTTGCTTGAAATGTGAATATAAAACTATTCACCATTAGTTTTTTTTTTTTTTTTCATGTTGTAACGTTATGTAACGTCATTTTTTAAAACATAATTTGAAAAATTATTTAAAGTTTAGTATTGCTCAAAAAAAGTAAAGTCATTTCAGAAATAATATACACTATACTGCCGTGGCAGTAGACGGTAACTGCAAATGTTTAATTTTCCAGTTTTTTTTTTTTTTTTTTTTTTTTTTTGTCATCTATTGTATGTTTTATTTACAAGCTTACTTATTTGGGTTTCACGGGAAAAAAGAGCGAAAGAAGAGTTAAATTCCAACGTTTCCCTATTATTAGTATTGAATCTAAAACGCGTTTCTTAATCCTCATATAGCAAATGGACGAGTAACGCTCCTGACGTCATCAACAAAGAATCTCGCGCCACGGCATAAAAATTTGATAATAATTTTTGGTAATATTTGTCATGCGTGGAAAGGCTTGATTTTGACAAGGCTGAACTGAATCCGGTAACTTAACTATTTAACTGGTAAAACTGTCACTATAGGAGGGTGAAGAAACGAAAAAGTAGTGAACTATTAACGCTATCTACTGGAGTTTAGGTTCAATTAACCGAGTTAGGGTTAAAATTTCTAATTTTAAAATATCACTAAACAGGCAATTGCTTCGTTAAAATGTAGAAAAGAAGAAGCAATTTTCACCCGTCATACCTTGACGGGTGATTTTCTGGTATATTTGGAAAACTCATTGCTGTAGATACTGACATTTACCTCCACACTGCAGTACAGTAATGAAAGTAAAAAATCGGTTTTCGAATGTGATGAAATTTAGACTTCAAGCTATATCCTTTCAGCGTTAAAATAAATTTCCTATGAAACACACTTCCAAGTAAGAAAAGAACAATCCCATCCTATTGGGAAAGAAACCGCTTAATTGGAAACAAAAAGATGATATATATATATATATATATATATATATATATATATATATATATATATATATATATATATATACTAAAAATTTAATATAAATTCATGAAGTAACGTTTCCAAAACCTACGTTTTCCATTGATTAAAATTCTGACTGAATATCAAAAGTAGAAACTGTACAGAATTTTCATCGCATTGCGTCATATAAAAAACAAAATTATTACTGAAATAATTGAAAATTTAAAAAAAAGATTTTACGCTAGTGTTTACCGTCCCATCAAAGTTTGCAATTACTGCTGTTTTTAACGATAAACTTATGTTTCTGAAATGTCTGGTCATTGACAGTGCATACTCATACCATAACGTTGATATTGCTTCCTGTAAACGAAAAATATTGCAAAGCTGTCTCGTATAATGCCCATTTTTATCGTAGTTTTATCATTTTAACTTGTTATTCTAAAATTACTCCGAAAGTACCTCGTATTCTTAACAAATTTGATTTCCATACTAGTTCAAAGCAGTTATTCAACTCGCTTTTTTGGAACTTATGTATCATCTTTCATAATCTCCTCATTAGGGTACTTGTTACATGATATGTGAGTGTTCAATTTTTTTATCGGCCAAACGAGACGTGTACATAAATTTAAACTTAATGCGCACAAAAAAAATCTAGAAAAAACTAGACGCAAAAACAGAAAAAAAAAAAAACAATCATTTTGTAACACATTTAAGGATAGCAGTAACAGATTTAAAGTTTTCAAGACGAAATTAATTTCTCGTTTTTTATTAGTACTTCCTTTTATTTTAGTCCTGCTTTTCTTTACTTTTTTTTTGGGGGGGGATTCTTGTAAGTATTTATCATAAGGTAGGTACGACTATTAAGGCATGTTGGCTAATAAGGCCTAAGAAACAAAAATACAATTTAAAAATTTTGTAGCCGTTCAAGGACGCACTAGTAGGTAGCTAACACTCATACATGGCACTTCATACTAGTCGCAACACGTTGCTTGAGACGCGATTCGTTTGCGCTCAACGGTTGTGCAACGTGAGTAATAAAAAATCGGATCGCTCCTGACATTTTTCTTAGTATTAAACTATCTAAAAATTTACACATAAACGACCAATGTATTTAAAACTTACTTTTAACACGAGTGCTTACGAATATACACATTAGGGTGGTCCTTATTTATATGCGAAAAAAAAAAAATTCGGAATTCAACAAGTGACGCCCCCTAGTTTTGTGACACTATAATAAAAAGTAATCGGTGCAAAATTTGAACTCGATCGGTCAATAATAACACGTGCCCCGAGGACGTTGAAATTTAACACTTTTGATAATTTTCCCACAGATCTTCGAGTTTTTACTTCAGACCCCGTACATCGTTTCTCCTATGTTAGCAAAATATTTTTACAGCGAGGTAGCACTAAAATTAATCTTTTTAATTACTTCATATCGTCTAAAGATTTTACATTGAACAAGAATGAAATAGTGCTTTAGAAACTTCTCCTTAATCGTACGCTTTTCTCAATGTATCTCAATCGTGTGCATTTTTTCTCGATAGTCTTGCACTGTGTAAAACACTAAATTGCTTTTGTGACTCATATTTGGTGAATTGATTGTGGAATTCTTCGATTAATTGTGCTCCTCTTTCAGTTGTATCGTTCACAACTTTCAGCATTTTAACGATATCTCTTCCCTTTAAACAGCTTCCTTCATTTTGCCATGAATCAGGATACAATAGGAAAACATCTTTTGGTGTTTGTAACTTATCAAACAGTTTTATTGACTTGTAATTGATTCTATAAAGAGGAAGATCTTTACTAAGAAAGTACAGTGAAACCTGTGTAAGTTGGCCACCTGTGGTGCACTACTTAAGTGATCAACTTAAACAGGTGGTCAACTTATACAGGTTGATCTATATGATAAGGACTAATTCCGTGCCTGAAAAAAGCGGTTAACTTAAACAGGTGGTCAATTTACAAGGGTGGTCAACTTCACAGGTTTTACTGTATTCCAAATCATCTACTGTTATCTGAAATTTTTTACACAGCCATCAGACACGTCTTTCTATTCAGCAAGCATTTTTTTTTTTTTTTGAAGTAGTCTTTTCCTATCTTCAAAGTTAATTCCTTCATCCAATACGGACAAAGCTACTAGTTCATACCTTAAGTACCATAAGTGATTTATGAATTTTTCAATCACTGCTTCTGCTACATGTTTGTCATCATTTTGTACGTTGCAAGTTTTTCAGACACTAGACTTTATATTAATTTAAAAGGTTTAGAATTGGTTGCTGCGAAACACTATATCTTCATACAACATTTAACTGTAAAACAGCATTTACGGGCAATCTCTTCATGTAAAGTCAATTTAAATTGTTTCCTAAGTATATAAATATTCAAACAATAAATTCCTTTTGCCACCCATCTCGCTCCCAGATAAGCTCCAGGTTCCCGAAAACATATCCCTGTAAGAGGGAGGACTTCACCAAGAAATATTATTACACGTTATGAGAATTCTCTGCAATATTTCTTAATTCCATTTTCTACGAACAATAATATGTCATCAAATTCTTCTTTTAGAATTTATGTGGTATGTGTACTTTTTGAATTTCGAAGGGCTTAAATAATGGAATATCGAGTCTAGAACTAAAAATGGCACGAACTTCTTTAACACTAGAACGACTGACATTTTCTGTACACCTAGAAAGACTAAAGGGGTCAGTGTGGCCCCTACATATTTTTGGGGTGAATTCTTTCAAAAATTCTTCTTGAGTGAGTCCACATGCCCAATGCACCTTCTTTCATGACTAAATGAAAACTTAGTACGTAATTATTTTTAGTTTTTCTCTCTTTATACTGGCCAAAAGGTTGAATTAGTTTTTCTTTCCAAGAGCAATGGCTACCGTTAGGCTGGTAAGCAGTCGGAACTGTTTATAGCATTTGCATATCCAACCGGATGCATAAAGAGGAAGTTATAAGGTAAACAGGAGTGAATAACATTTTTTATGATACAACAATAAGGAGAAAGGATTTTTTTTTTTAATTCTAAAAAAGCTTAGGGGTCACTGTGGCCCCTTTCGTCTTTCTAGGTATAAGAATCAATATTTACAGTACTATGAGGCGAATGATAAAATGATTAAACCAGCATTCAAATAGAGTCATATAATGAAAAGTCAGAAAGTTCCATTAAATTCCGTTAGATATTATCCGAGTTATTAAACAACAAGATACACGAGGGGCCACACTGGCCCCTCCGTCTTTCTAGTGTTAAAGACACTATGCAGTACGATTTCAAGTACATGATGATAGCAATACAAATACAATATATCACCGTTCAGCTTTTGCTCTAAAAGATTACATGCACAATTTATACGGCCGGTATTGTAAGTCGCTGTATAAAACACTACTGCTTGAACAGTTCACAATAAAGAACAATCATCTAAGATATCTTATACAACTGCAGAAATATCTCAGAAATTCTGAGAAGCTGTTCAACAATGGAACCTGAAGCTATCATGGTAAACCTATCGGCGTTTTTTTCCAGCTACATCTGGATGTAACTTTGTTTCCCAGGGAATAACTAAAAAATCTAAATTTAAATTCATGAAATCTGATTTTACCTCTCGAAGATTTTCTCTTGCTCTCTTAAGGGATGTACGATTGATCATAAGGTTATTTGGATCTAAATTTACTGCATCTACATACGCTGTTAATAAATGAGCAGCATATTTGTCCCTAATATGGCATTTGTCTAGAAATGCGAGCAGATCTCAATAGTTGTCAAGCTTTTTTGCGTTGTGGTAAACCAGATATAGAAAAAAAGTTCAACAGGTTAGGATAGATACCCATTTCGGTTTCTAAATCTTGTGAATTGCTAGAGGAATTTGATGATAATAAAGGACTATGTACTGAAAGAGAAGACAGTTTAAAGTATAGATTTTTACATTATTCCGATCTGAATTTTTTTTAAATTTATATTTTAGATATAGAAAATAGAATTTTTTTTTTATGGTAGGGTAATCGAGGATTTTTCAAAATTTAAATTATAAGAATGCACAAACATTAAGTATATAACTAAAGAACATTGAATTAAAATATAATTGTCATTACCTATATTTATATCATGGAAACCCAGTGATCCTATTTACCACACCTATTACACATACACAGAAAATTTTCTAAATCAATACCCCCAAAGCCTGGAGGAGGCAATTTGTTGTTGTCAAAAATCATTCATTAATGGCCTAGGCCATTCATTAATGGCCTTTAGAATCCCTTGTGTCCATCTTGGTGGAAAGAAATGTTCCCCTGCCGCTTGGTTTGAAACGAGCAAGAATAGCGGTATGTCTGTCCCAAGGTCATTGGTGTACATTTATCCTATGTAATACTATGTAAAATTTTACAGAATGAAAGTGAGAGAATGGTTGGTCTGGAAGTAGCAACATCTATTGAGGTTTAAAATTACTTTAAATATGAAACCTAGGAATATTTTTGCATTAAAATGAGAAAAAATTTTCTTCGAAACTCAAAAAAGGGGGCGCCTGGGGCACGTGTTAATATTCATGGATTGACTTAAAATTTTGCATGGATCATTTATTTGCATAATGGAACAAATTGAGGGGGCGCCATGTAAAATATCTACAACTTCAAAAATAAGGACCACCCTAATACACATCCATATTTTTTGTGTCATAAAATCATCGAGGATTTAATAGGAATACAAGTGATATTCTGAATTTACAAATCATAAAGATTAATTTTTAGTATTAGCTTCCACCAGAGAGAATATATAGACTTTCCCATCATTAAAAATATTCTCCAGTTCTACCTTCTTATGTAATGAATGTAGAGATTGACAAATAACATCTGATCAAATGTTCCTCATTGAACAAAATAAATCTATATGACTGATATTGCCGTGCCAAGGAGATGATGATACTGACACTAAATGACTTAATTCTTTTGTATTTCATGTATTTATACGTAATTGTTTTGATTTGAATCGTTGAACTTGGTTTTATTGTTTAATGTTGCTAACTGTGCATTTTTCTACATTTTTAAATTTGTTAGCTTTGCGTCTTTAATTCTCACCGTAGCCCCAATATCATGTGTCTGTGAGACACATGACAATCCGTAATATAAATATCCAGGGCTTTTGCAGTAAAAAAATACGAATTAAGTAGTTCTGATATTGACAGCAAGTACTAAGTACATTGAACTAATATTCTGTATCGAAACCGGAATTTCAAAAGTGAACTCAACCTGCAAAACATAAAATAAATGATGGATATCTCGCATACCTGACGCCAATCATAATGTAAATGCCATGATGCGTTCACGGTCCAATAGGATCTTCACATTAACGGGGAAGCAAATTTGACGTGAAGTGAAAGATTAAGGCAGCGTGTGAGAGCTTAAATCGCGACGACCTAGCAACCACTATTGAATTTGCAATCTATTAACCCGGGTCTGTTGTAAATCCATAGACTAAATTCATTACCGTGGAGCTCATCGCAGATTTGGTCACAAAAGGAGTTCTGCTGACAAAGCTGTGAAATATTCCGTCAATGCTGAAGCCAGGACAATATCATTCCAACCTACCGAGCTCAATGTCTAATGCCATTTTGAAACTTAGACGAGTCTGCTTGGTGGTATTATTTATGCATTCGAATCGAAGTGTTGTAAGGTTCTGGATTCGGATTACAATTCATTTTAATACAATTGTTATATTGTTTTTAATTGAAAATATTTTGAACTTAGCAACAGAGTTAACTATAGTCCAGCAGTATTTAGCTGACCCTTGATTCCACCTTATTTTTCGAGAATTCATCTTTATGAAAGGGAGATACTCAGAGAAAAATTAACGAAAGGAATTCGCAATGTGCTACTGGTTCTAGAGCTTGAAACATCACATTCTAATTTAAGAAATCAGCCAAAGAGGAACAACATTTCTATTTTGTACGGTCAAGACAGATGTCTCATTGGATAAGTCATGTTCCAAGTAAGTAGGTGGGTCTTGGATTTACTTCTTTCAGCAGCCATTGGTCAGAGACAACAACGCATCCTATAATTAATTTGAACTGAAAATTGGCAATAGTAGGGTTGCAATTAAGAACGCAAGGCTTGTCATTTTTACTTTTTCACCAACTAAATGTAGTTATTGCTGCAATTTAAACATTTCAGGTCTAAATAAATCATCCCATAAGGAAAATATTCTAGGAATAACTTTTGTTTTTCATGTAGCCAAAATATCGCTAAACTCGAAAGTATTTTACGTGTCGTTTCTTCTTTCTTTACCTATTTTATGTAATGGACTCGTTTTCTCAAACGATTACAAAGGTCATTTGTACGCAGTCGGACTGTGTAAGAACTTGCAAACTGCGTGTGCTTGATGGGATGACAAATAGGGTTAAAGGCGAATAGTTTTTTTTTTTTTCAGTTTGAAAGAGATTCAGTGTGAGATGGAGCAGATTTCTTGAGCTTGAAGTTTTCAGAGAAGTTCATGCGTGCTCGTCTAGTAGGACCGGGGCACGTTTACGTATGGGGCCGTTTACGCAGTGCCTTTTTTTCAAAACGAATTACAACTGGAAGCCAACAGTCATAAAAGATTGATGCTGCTCCCTAGCAAATAGCCTCACAAGTTTTTGAGCATTAGTCGAGCTTCAGTCCAGCATGCAGAAAACATAATCTGTTTTCTACCAAGTTGACTAAATTTTGTGTTGAACATTTTGAATCTTATTGAGAATAAATAATACTTAGTTTAAAAAAATGGTATAGAAATTAGCAAAATTTTATTCTTTTTTGAGAATTGTATTTGTGTAAACTGAAATACGGTTAAATTAATTGGCACGTTAAAAATAAGTCTAAACTTGGCGACGGGGCAAGTTTACGCGTCGAACTTCGTAGCACCTTTACGATCGTTCTTACTGTGTTTACTTAAACATGTCTCTGATACCTTTTTGCTCCAAACTGTATCAAACATTTTTAGTATTTTCTGACTATTTAGTTTGGAAAATTACCATTTAATTTTTAATTTAGTTACACATTCGTATCTAAAAGCTAAGAATCATATAGTGCTGTCTTCAGGCCCCTTCAGCTTCATTTTTATACACTATTACACTATTCAGTCTGTAACAAATTTGCTTTATTTTAGTGATACTCTCATTCTGCTCGGAAATTTATTTTACAAACATTTTTTTTTAAAAAAATCAGAATAAAAAGATCGTTTTTCGTGATTTTTCTTTTATTTTGAGAGGTTATACTCACCCCCCCCCCCCAAGTTCCCCTTTTTGCGATCGGTGTCCATGATCTTGAAATTTGAACCTCTCTTGCCCACCAAAACAATGTTAGTAGTTAATATAAAGCTCCTTTCACCTCCAAAAAAAAATTAATTGCTCTAAAACTAAAGAAAATTGAAAAAAACTTGGGGGTTCTTAAAAAAATTGGTACTTATAGGGGTTGGAAACGGAGGTCATATTCGGATTCAGGGGGTCATTCTACATAAGAATCAGCAGACAAAATGTCAGAAGCATTTTGAAGGGTTTTTTTTTTTTTTTGCCGCGCAGTCTTATTTACAAAATCACTTACGGATTCATTTATTAATTTATTAACATTTCTTCATTCATTAATTCACTTATTTATTCATGCCTTCACCCATTTTCTTATTCATTCACTATTTTATACGGTCATTTATTTTTCTTCATGTATTAAGTATTTTATTTATTTAAGTATTCGTTAATTGTTTCATTATCTTTTTATTATTCAGTCTACCCTTCTTTTAATCATTCCATTGAACAAATACATTTTTTATGAGTGAATAAAACATTTTTCATTCAGAAAAATACGAAAAATATTTTATTTCACTCTTTCTATGAAAAAAATAAAGGGAAAAATTTACACTTTTTTTTAAATGTTCTTTCTTTGTAAAGTGTAATTTTCAAAAAAAAATTCCAATTTGTTCATTTAAAAAAATCTAGCCAGCTTAGCGATTTCACTTTACCCCACATTCCCCTACTATTTTTTCTATAATAATAATTTTTCCGAAAAAAGCCTCTATATACCTGTCTTCCTCCTTTTCTCTTTACATCATCAAAGATAGCTAAAATGTTTTAGACGCATCAGTTTTTACAATTTTCCGGATACCACCCCCCCCTCCAACCAGAGTTTCCTTCCTCTAACATCACCAAAGATAGCTTTGAACTATACTTTAAAAATAAAACATTTTCAAAATATTGTGGTTAATAATACCCTTATTCCTCAAGTTACCTTACAAAAATGTTTTAAACACTTTAGCTTCAAAATATTTTCCGCTGAAATGAACCCCGGAACATAAAACTCAAACTTTCTTAAAAATGCCCTAAATGTGCAGTTTTAAAACTGCATTCTTACATTTTTTCCTAGAGGTATCCTTCCCCCCCCCCTTCTCCATACTTTTCCCCATCTTTACATAATCAAAGACAGCTTAAACATATTTTAGACTAGATAAATCTCCGAGGGAGATCTCCCTACGCCCTTTCCAGAACTGTAAAAATGGCTTAAACTTGCGTTACTAATATTGAATTCGGTATTTTTCTCAGAAAAAGGTCTGATATTTCCTGTTTCCTCAGTCTGTGGTCATCCTTAATCTATCTCTCAATGTGATAGAACATATAACAGCTAAATTACAATTGAAATAGTTTTTACACTGCAACAGACATCACGTTTAGTTATCCAACACTTTTTACTAAGTCTTTCACGGAACTTTTCATGGTTAAAAAAAAAAAAAAAAATGTTTTTGTGTTTACTTTATCAGGTTGTACCTGTTTACAAAGAACTAAAGATTTTTTTTCAAAGAAATAAAGGGTGAAATTTTTTATTCACATGTTTTTTATCACACGGCAAATTAAAAAGTGGGATTAAAGAAAAAACTATTAAGCATTTTTTTTTTCTGAACTAGCGGTTTTAACTATTTATGTGTCATGACCCCATTTTTAAGAACACGAGACCCGATACATGTATTGTACGTACTCAAAACACATATTTATATAAGGCTTCTTGTTTGCTCTAATTGCTTTAATGATTTCAAAAATTTGACTAAGATACTTAATAAGATTTTTAGCTAATGTTTTGAACTCAGATTATTCATTTGAACAATACTTTGCTTGTCATTTCTGCAAAACATCGATCATGAAACTCAAGTTTTATGATTTTTTTAACTGCAACATATAATAAAATTAATTATCCATAAATAAGATGCTAAATGTAACGCAGCATTTTATCCTCAAAATTCAAGATAAAATTGATTGATATGAAACATTAGACAATATATTTTGTCAAACATCATTACTTAGAAGAATCCTGATCTCTGGACCTAGGTTCGAATCTCATTCATACTATTGTGGTAGATTTTGATCATATTCAAGTTTAACCTAATCTAAGCCGCAGAATCTCCAGCGATTCATTCTTTTTCGGTTTGTTAAACCAAAAAGTTGTGCACAAGATGATTGATCTTATGGGATGTTTACAAACAAAAATACTAATGTTTCAAAAAATTGCTAACCAGAAAAATAAAATCACCTGAACTATTTGTAAAAACAAAAAGTAGATGACAGAACTTATAAAAAGCATTTAGATGAAAGAGATGCTTTTTTTTAGATTGAAATTGAACAGCGTAAGAAATGCCCTTCGACCTTCATTAGAAATGTTTTTGGGTCATAACCCGTAGTTTAGGAGCCCTTGTTTAAGCCTCTAATTTCGATGCTCTTAAAAAATTCTAAATCGAAAGATAAGGACAGAAGCCCTAAATCAATTGTCAAGTTTCAAAATTAGAATCGTAACACGTTAGTCTTAACGTAACCACACAGTTTTAAAACACAGGATTTTATTTTATTTCAAAACTTAAGCGGTATGGTAAATTATTAGTTTATTTAAAACAAAAGTATGAAGCTCAGTAAATGTACAAATACAAAAATTATCTGTAAAGAACATAAAAAAGGAAAGTGGCGTACCTTTTGAGCATTCAAAAATATCACGAAAACGATTGCGACCGATCCAGATTGTTTACAAACATGGCGTAGCTAAGAAAGCAGTGATTTCACAAGCACTCTCAAATCTGCGCGCTATGTGTTCTCAAGTGTATTCCCAAACTTCGGCTGAATAGAGATTCCCAGCAAAACACATTCGGTGCACTTTCGGAAAGTTTTCTTCAAAACGGAACGGATTATAAAACATTTCAGCTTCATTTCTTTGTACACAACACATTTGAAATACAGTTTAGCACATATTCAGGCAACTGGAACACTTAAAGAGTTTCAAATGTGTACCGATTATTTGCAGTGTATTTACATCCTAAAGTTAAGATATATGACTAGAGCTTTTTTTTAAGGCGTAAAGATACGCCTTGACACTTTTTAGACTAGAAAAATATCATTTTGGCTGCGAGATTATACGATAACTGTATAAATACGATTCATATTGACCATCATTTACTCTTAGAAAACAAAAACAAAAATATCTTAACGAAGTGTCTGAAGCCATATTCAGAGAAATAGTGGTCTAAATACAAAATGTTTATTTTCAATTTTGCTATTTTTGTTCTCTCTGGTGCAGCCTCTTGCACTCAATTCTTTAGTGTAAAGTTTCAAATAGTCGGAGTAAGGCAAAACAGCCAACAAATATCAGAAACCTTGTTACAGCCTAACAGAAGCTGTAGTTTTGAGTTGGTTTCGATTTTATATCTGTTTGAAATAATAAAAAAAAGGAAAGTGAAATGCCTACATCATATAAAAGGTGAAAATATATTCACACTGGTTACAAAACATATTTAAGCCCACGAACTACAACTGCGTTCTTCTGTTTGGATGGCTATTCCAGACTGCTGAGCCTAAAACAGGAGCGAAACTGATGTTTTAGGATACTTTAACAAACTGTTCGGTGTTTTCTAAACTATGTGGTGCAATCTTTGTTGAGGTGATACTCCCATACTGCCGTGGGAAGTTAAAGCGCAGTATGTGCAGAAATGAGTTTATGAGACATTCGAAGAAACGCGTTTTGCTTTCCTTAGAAACAACTGGAAAAAGTTGGAATTTGACGGAGTTTCATAAGAATATTACTAGGAGCACTCTAAAAATTTCAACAAAGTGAGATTTTTGGAAAGACATCTTCTGTTTTTGACAACTTTAACTAACATATAGTTATTTGTCTTTTGTACCATGGCAATAAGTTAAACTTTTCAATAAAAATTAAAAATATGAAAATCGTACCTGTGTTAGGTTTTTTCCGTTTGTGTAACTATTTTAATATAATTCATTGATTTTTTTAATGTTGAAAAATATTAGAAGCATTTTGTCTGCACAATCCGGTTTATACTTTTTGACTTATTCTTCATAAGTGTTTCATCTGTTTTAACTCACGTTAAAATTATCGCTTAAACCTTAACGTATTTATTTTGAGTTTATACGCCCTTGCAATCGTGATGCCATACTGTTCATAACATGAATGTCGTTACTCAAGACGGTGAGTGGGGTTTATAAGTGCGGGTGAAAAAAGAATTTAAGAAGTTGAAAACTATTTTCCGTTATATTGAGTGACTGGTGGGGGGGGGGGGGGAAGGCTTCGGATGTTCTCTCGCGTAAATGTTTTGGTATTGCACTTTTAAAAACGCCGTTTTAGTATTGTTTTGTCAACGTTTGGGGAATGGAAAAGAGTTCCCAGAGTTGTCCACGCAATGTTTTTTTTTTTAAATTAAGTCCAATTAATAAGAATAATAATTGTAATAATAATAATAATAACGAAAAAATTTGGACTGTCTTTGGTAATGTAAGGCTAAGGAAGGATCTAAATTAAAGTTATCCTTAGCAAACTTAGAGCAAGGTGTTTCGGGTTCTCGCTCAGAAATATTGGAAAGTTTAAAACATTTTTAAACGTCTTTTAAAACATTATTTCAGACTTCTCTTTTATTGACTTAAGAAAGAAAGAAATTGCTCGGAGGTTCACCCAGCATTTTTTTTTTTTTTAATGGATGAAATCCAAAGCACTTAATCTTGAACTTCCTTTGGGGCCTTCAGAAAGAGATCTCTGGATTTTCTTCTTTTCTAAATTGGAGTCTTTAAAACGCGTTTCACACTATCTAGGGGAACTCTCTTCCTGATTTTTTTCCCTCAAACTAGAGTCTTTATAAAGCAAATTAAGGTCATCTTTGAATTTAAATGAAGGAGGGAGTGCGCTCGGGGATTTTCTCCCGGAACGTTTTCAAAATTGAAGTTTTAAATTTGAAATTTTTAACAATGTTTGGTGACGTTAATGTTCGGTAATCTCACCCAGAAATTTTTAAAATTGAAATTTTAACGTTGAAGCAACCTGTGTTGATGAAAAAAACTGCGGGGGATATCGCCCCCATTTGCCCCCCCCCCCCACCCCCTGAATCATCACCACTGTCTACTGTTCACCATCACCACCACTGTTACTCTATGAACATATATACTAGGGTGGGTCGAAAACACTTTTTTTCCTAATCAATTTCTAATAGAGCAGAAAACTTGCGCGTTATTATCCTAATAAAAAGGAAAATAATTTTTTAAATATCAATTTATTTTGAAATCGCGCAAGAGCACTCAAATTCAGAAAAAAAATCGACAATTTTTAAAAACGTATAGTGTTTAAAAAAATAATTTACTTCATTTCTAAAAGTATAATAAATACACTTTGTAAATACCGAAATGTATAGAAAAAACTTGGGGGAACATTGCCAACCATTTGTACTCGCGCAGAAACCATGAAAATACAATTTTTAGAGTAAAAGTTATATTGTTTAAAATTTCTTAGACAGGCATAAAACTATAAAAATATACTATTAAACATCCTCTTTAATGTTTTCCATACATTCCTCTTGTGATAAAATGATTCAGGACACACCACGTGCAGAATCGTAATTTCCAATTTTTTTCAGGGGTGGGGGGGGAGGTGAAGAATTGCCAATTCAATGGAAGTTTTAACGAAAAGCAAAATAATTTCCACCCAAACTTAAATACTCTTATTTCTCAAAGCCGGAATGGGAAGCAATGGACCACCCCTAACCCCCTTTATGACGGGCCTAATCAGCTGGCGGTGGCAACAAGTAGAGTTTCACTCATCACCCTACCTAATCAACCAAATAATCAGCGGGTGATTCATTTTGCTGAAGTTCTTTAAATTCTGACTTCGTATTAAATGTTCTTAAGGATAGTATTATTTACTATAAACACCTTCTCGGTTTTCATGCGTGCAACATTTTCCTTCAGCTTCTGTCACAATTTTTGCTCATCTCTCTACCAATTTTGTGCTATTAAGTATTCATGTTATGGCATGACTTTGGCTTTTAATGGATATTAAACTTCCGCTTTAATGCTTTACTTATTTTTCCATTATGTTAAAATGACTCAGGACTCACCACGTGGAGGTAACAATAAGTCGAGTCCTACCTCCCCCCCCCATACACAACGTACGGAACCAACCAATCACTTTGTGCGAGCTTTTCTGTTGAAGCTATTTAAATTCTGACGTAATATCAAATTTTTCATCAAAGCTCTTGAATGTTGTCTACTTACAAGAACTATTCGGGTTTGTATGCCCGCAAACTTTTACACCAGTCTCTGTCACAAGTTTTACACATATCTCTACTGACTGACTGAGTATGGCATGGGAATTTCATCTTTTTGTTGAAATTTACCTATCCTGAGCACAGAAAAATTTCAACAAGTGATGCAGAATTAGATATTAAGAATCCCAGACCCCTCAGTTATTCCCAAAGGTTAACTGTGCTAACTGGGTGTTAGGAATATATTTTCCAAAATTATTCCGACAAGCTTAATGTAGATACTGAAAAATTATAGCAAAGACCTACTTCCCTGTTTGGTTTGATATTAGGATGAATTACACCGTGAAAGACGGACCGAATCATATACTAAAGGTCATTCAAACAAGACATTTACCGAATAATATTAAAAGAAATCCTTGATCCCGTTCATTCTTGGAAACTCGTTCTTTTCTCATCCAGAGAATATGATGTAGCTTTGCTATTGGACAACACACAGCACGTTCGAGAACTAGGCTACAGGAGAATACTGTAAGTTAGAAATAAGACGCTTGTAGTCAGGTTAGATTCTTCAAGCTTTCATTTTAGTTATTTTTCAAGCCGCAGATAATCTTGAACTTATTGATTGGCTCAAGTGTAAGCTGATACAACCATTCTTTTCAAATATGTACTTGTAACATAAGACTTTGAATTTCATTGAAAATCAAAGCCCTGCCATATCTTGAATAGTTGGTACCACATTCAATCGGTAGAGAGGTGAGCAAAATTTGTGACAGAGATTGAAGGAAGCGTGAAAACCGAGAAGGTGTTTATAAAACAAAACAATATAATGAAGAACATTTGATTCAGAACTTAAAGAAGTTTAACATAATGAATCACACCCAAATTGGTTGGTTGATTGGTTAGGGTGTTGTGTGGGACTCGACTTGCTGCCATTGCCACCTTATTAGGTCTGTCATTTAGGGGTAAGGGGGTGTTCCATGGCTCCCCACCATGGCTTTGAAGAGTAAATGTATTTACATTTTGGTGGGCGTGATTTTTGCTGTTTTCCGTTGAAACTTCCATTGAATTTTCACCCTCACCCTCCCCCACCTCCTGAAAAAATTGGATATGACGGGCCTGCACGTGGTTCCTGAGTCATTTCAGCACAAGAGAAACGTGTCTAAAACATTCAAACCCATGTTTAATAGTATACTTTTATAGCTTTATGTCAGCTTAAGAATTTTTGAAATAATGTAATTTTACTTTAAAAATAGTATTTTAAAACTCTCTGCACAAATTCAAATGATCGATAATGTGCCCACAAGTTTTTTCTATACATTTCGGTGACTACAAAGTACATTCTTCATACCATTAAAAAAGAAGGATTTTTTTTTTTTTTCAAAAAATAGACGTCTTTAAAAATTGCCGATTCTTTTCTCAACTTGAAGGCTCTTGCGCAATTTCAAAAATAATTTATAATTTTTTTAACCATTTATCTCATTATTAGGATGCAAATGTGCAATTTTTCCTCGCTATCAGAAATTTAGAAATTGATTAGAAAAAAAAGTGTTTTTTGACCCACCCTAATATATACCTACATCGTTGAGTCGGTAGTGAAGAGTCTTGTGCCTTGGAACACTTTTCATATTTTAATTTTTAACTTCAGTTGTTTGAATCAAATTTACAATCTAAATGTCACATTAAAATACCCCAATATACTTCTATGCAATATATATGCATATATTTTTTAAATTATTTCACAAATGCCGGATACATTGGCCATTAGGCCATAAAACCGCGGTCTCTCCAATATTTCTCGACAACAAAATTAAAACTAGTTAGTGCAGAGCAGTCGTCCAGATAAGCAGCGTTCATGACTTGTCCAGAGTTGCATAAAGTGCAGGTCGGGGAATCCTTCAGTTGAAAGCGGAACAAATAGGCATTGAGACAATCGTGTCCTGTTAAAAGTCTAAAAGCAGCCACAGCAGCAGCTCGAGGAGAATTCGGGATACAGTGGGACTCATTGCACAGTCTCCCCCAGGGTTTACCTTCAGCAGCCCGGGAAGCAACACGACGAAACGCATATCTATGCACCCTCTTGATCTCCAATCCAGCAGAGTGGAGCGGCAAGGGTTCACGAGACTATTTTTTAAATTCAGACAGTTTGTAAATAAAATTTTGCTAGATATTTAAAGTAAAAGTTCCTGCTATCCCAAGGTACAACATTCTTTTGTACTATGGGAATTTCTTCATGATTTAGGAAACAGCCATATACTTAAATTAAACCAATTTTGCACCAGAAAACAAAAAAACAAAAAAAAAAAAAAAAATATTTTCATGGTAGTGAATTAAATCATGAATAGTTAATTATGAATAATGAATAATGAATTATGGATTATGAATTATGAATTATTATCTAACATTGACTTTGTTTCAAAGATTTACATAAGATTAAAACATTGTTCCGTGTTCATAAACATATATTAATTATTAAGAACCATGCATATGGTGTACTTTGGAACATAGCCTAAGGTACAAAATGTTTGGCTGTTCCAAGGTACAGTCACCACGTGGTTTAAGAGAAATCAAAATGATGGTCAATCTACAAGCATTTTCATTATTTTCTCATAAGCAAAATATTTTAAGTGCTTCTCTTTTATAACAAAATAAAATTCAGTTGATTAAATTTACAAATACAAAGACCGAAAATGAAATAAAAATAAAGAAAATATTTATTTGGAGACAGGTAGTTTTGCCACTACCAAAAAACAATAATAATGATACCAGCAGCAATGTAATACAAAAAAAAAAAATGTGCTTCGAGGTTTATTTCTCCAAACAGTGATCCTATACTTGAAAATAAGATAATTTGAGAAGCATCCGTAATAATTTGGCCACCCACTGTACTTTTGAGTCATGAAATTTTCTTTCTCTCACAAAATCGTCAATTTTACTCATTTGATGCTGATTTTTACTATGACACCATTTAGTGGTGAAAATTGCTATTTGAGATTGCAAAAACATGGCTGCAAAAAAAAAAAAAAAAAAAGATTCTTAGAAATTAGCAGTTTTCCAAGGTACAAACATCCCAAGGAAAAACACTCTCCCCTACTGAGTAGTAAAATGCAACTTTTTTTATTCGCTGTCGTTCATACAGGATGTCCGATGTCACAGACAAGGTTTGCATCTTCCCATACTTCCCACACTTTCTTTAACTTTTATTACCTCTTTTGTAACTTCTGGTTAAATTATTTCTAATATTCAGTTAATTTTTACATACCAGGAGCATCGCCACTTGTCATCATAAGTTGAGTCTTCCGATAGATCATTGTTGATTTAATCAACGCATTGTATTAAATTTACGAGATTTTTATTAGTGTGGCGCTTTTAAAGATTTAATAAACTAGTTTGTATCCCTTACGTATCAATTTAATTTTCGTTCACTGCTGCTTTTATAGCGCAAGATCTTGTAAAAACTATTTCTTAATCTTGATCTTTAAAAAAAAAGTCTTGTTCATTTCATCTACTGCGAAAATTTAGTTCTTTATTAGGGTTTTATCGCATTCGCAAAAGCACTTTTGAAAACTAGTGGACCGTAAAATATATATTAGTATTTTACCGCTAAAATGAAAACGACAGCATTAAAATATTATAAAATATTTCAGTCTCAGAGAAGCAAAATTAATATTTCAAAATGTGACGTTGATCAGAGAGAAAAATTTGATTTTTCTTTCTTTCATGATATTACTAGAACGGATTTATTACTTTAGTAAATTAAATGCCCTATTTATTAGAAAAATTCTTAGCATATGATTTTTTCTCATTTATGTCTTGGCATTTTGCTTTTTATTGAAAGAGAAAATTAATATGGAAAACGTACAGACATTTAATGAATATTGTGTGTGGATTTATTTAAGAGGATATCTAAAAAAAATTATTTGACTTTAAATAACATAAAAAGACTTTTTTTTAAAGGCATGCATTATAAAAAATACATTTTAAAACGTTATAAAAGATAAAGCAGTGAATACGTTATTATTTATTTTAATAACAAACAATAGTAGGGTAACACCCCAGTAATTGGCAGGTCACCAGTGATTGGCACTTCCAACACAAATGTCCTAACGTAAGATTCGCATCCAATCTTCTAAAAGTAGAAAGCTACATACCAACTGAAAGTACATTTACTTTAAAGATTACAACTTCAATTCATGTTACTAAATGGTAGCAGTGCATAGGAAAGAGAAACAATTGTGGCTTGTATTAAATCAGACATTTTTGCTGCAAAAGCTTCTAAGCTTCTTCTCTGGTTTAAGGGAAGCATGCGCATCAATCCATTAAAAGCTGACTTAAAATATATTTAAAATTTTTGTTTTCAGAAGTTTTGTTTAGTTGAAAGGTGTTACTTTTGCGTGGGAAGAATTTTATTTTTGTCGCTTTTTGGAGTTATGAAGTAATGATGGGTGCCATTTAGTGGTGCTTCAGTTTTGCTAGTCTCCAGTAATTGATTGAGTTTTCGTAAAAATCGAGTTCGTGAAAAATATAAAAATTCATCATAGTTGATAGGTTTCTTCTTCTTTTAAATCTCTCTGAAAAGCACCAAATAAGTTGGTTGCTTTGCTTTAAACTTTCTGAGTGCTTGAAATGCACAAGTAAGCACAATATATAATTTTTAAATGTTTCTTTACTTCATAAATTAAAAACAAGGCTGTCATCATTTCTTCTCAGAACTTATAATTCATCACTAACTTTGGTTGAAGAAAATTTACCGATAAAGGATAAGCTTATTGGATGGAAGTCAATAGAAGCTTACGAATCAGAAAAATATTGCTCGTAAAAGGGGTTTGCTCGTTAAAAATGAGTTATGCTCCCATAGACTTAACATTGTACCAACCAAGTATTTTTACTTCCCTCGCTATAACCGGTTTTTTGTTAAATCAGGGCTCGTTATGTGCAGGTTCGACAGTACTAATGAAATAATTTTTCAATGAAGGAGTAAAGAAACTTAAATGTACTTGCTAGTAATGAAATGCAGAGCCTTTTAATATCAAAGGAAGGCTGTATTTTGAATAATTTAAAAAAAAAATACATTTGAAATTATTCAAGTTCTGGTGTTAAGGTGAATGAACTTGTTGCCTACAGTTGCTAGATTTTTTTCTACGAACTTTAGCACAGAAAATGTAAAAATAAAGGGCCCTATCTCTTACTGCTTTGATGGGTTAAACCTGGTTAAATAATAAACACAAATAAATAGTAGGCAATTGAGAGAATACCTTTTCTTAAAAATTTCTAAAGAAAGGAAATAGATGCCCATTGTTTCTTGAGGTATTCAATTGTTTACAGCTCCATATTGTTATAGGACATTTCTTTGAAATGTAAGTCTTACTTATTTATATTATTTTGTTAAAAATAATAATTTATTAATGGAATACAATTTTATAGCAAACAGTAGGCAACAGTTGTGTTTAAACGTTCGACAGTACCTGAGTGATGTTTATAAAAACATTTAAAAAAAATATCTTTTAATGGTACTAAAGCGATAACTCATTTTAGTGGCACAAATTGTTCAATTGTTCCATTAATGTGCATATCGGTCAATTACTGGAATATGAAATAGTCTTACTTTGTTGATTTTCTCTTTGATCGGTACATCGATTATACTTTGCATACGTTTTAATTAAAATGTGTTTTCTGAGAATAAGAACTAGGAATAAGCAAAATGTCTCACTTTCGATAGGTCTGTGAATCAGTCAAAGTGAAGCAGCAGTGAAGCGGCACGGCGTAACCAGGCATAAAATAAGAAAAATGATACATATCTAAATTAACTTGTGATTAGTCGAAGACCAGTTTTTTTTTTTTTTTTTTTTTTTTTTTTTTTTTTAATATCAATAATATTACAGTATTCGGACACCATCCACCTGCAAACTACGATGATAATTTCGTTTTTCTTTTTTAACTTTAAGGTTATAATTATTGAAATAAAAAACGTGCCTTCGAGCAAAGCGGGTATAAGATTTAATCATATACTTACTTCTAATTTCTTGACACATGTGCTGACTTAGATTTTCTATTTCAATAGGATCAGTATAACTTTAAAAAGTTATTTTTTATGATGGCAATTACTTAGTCTTAATTTAAAGTTATTTCTTTATGTTTTCTAAAAAAAAAGTGCTGACTTAGATTTTCAATTTAAACTGGATAAGTATAACATCTCTATGTTTTTTTTCAAGTCAACTAATTTAATCATTTATAACTTCATATTTGATTGGCAAATGTACCGAATCATAATTAGTTAAGATTACTCGCTTTACCCGAACGGCTTACCCGCTTTAGGCCCCAGTGGTAGGGCAAATCGGGTTTTTCAAGTTTTTGTAATGTTTGATAATAAGTAAATATTGAATTTGAAATGATGCTAAAATAACTTTTTATTTTGAGTTCAAGAATCCTGCTAAGAAATAAAACCGAAATTAAATCGAAAAAAGTCCAAAAACTACAACTTCCGACCGTTCTTCGTAACGCTTTAATCGCCGTCGTCGCTTTGAGCCACACTCCCCTACTATTTAATATTAAACACAAAACCTTTTGAGAAATGTGAAATTCAAAAGCGAAAGTTTCATTATAAGTAAAATAATATAATTTACAGTTCCAAATATTAATCTTGTATACTTTACTTTTACACTCGTTCAGATATTTTAAAATCATAAAACAAAAACAGGTAATATATTTTCGAAGAAAATAATTTTATTTTTCATCCGTTTTATCCTTCAAAACGCGTTTTCAATGGGTTCAATTAGCTAAACAATTTGTAACCATGACAACCAAAACGGATTGATGTACAGTAAAAGCGTTTTGAGTTTTAGTTAGCTTTTAAAGAAGGAATGCCACAATGCATAAACGTATTGCTTATACCATCCTGGGAAATTTAATAAGCCTTCATTTTAAAGTCTTGAATATTAAAATAATATAAGACAAATATTGAAATCGGTTTCGAGAACGCTTCCGAATGAATAAAGTACCAAAAAGTAATAAGGAGATCTTAGATTATTTAATTAGCAATTTGATATAGCTATGCAATTTAAAAAAAGACAATGACGAACATAGAAATACAAGTTGAAGTGAAAAGTACGTAATATTTTTTATAACGGTTCAAATTTGCAAGCAAATGTATTTTTTGTTAAGCTATAAGCGGATATAGCCGAATGAGAAGGGATGTAAAAAAATTTTTTTGGAGATGACAAACTGAGCACAGAATTACTCTGAATGTGAATTAAATTTAGCACACTGTAGAAAATTCTTCGTAGACTTAGGAGAAAGTGAGGGCAAAACCGTATAGTCAAGTCGTATGGCTCAATCAAACAGCAAACAATGAGACAGTCAAACCCCTTGCAAAATTAAAATAATAAAAAACAAGGCTTATTTCCACAAAATTGTGTTATTTTCATTTTCAAATACTGTTTTAAACATGGGAAAGCTTGATCTGCATCAAGAATTGGCAAATGCGTATTTATTAACTTAATTTTTATTCTAATGTGGCTATTGCATGTGATCAGACAAAGGACTCTTTGATTAAGAACTTTACCTGAAAATGAAAAACAGTAGCAAAATCTCGAAATAGTACCTTCGCATTCATTATTACGTACGTAATTTAAACCCTAAAGCATAAAAATATGTTATAAACCATTCCATTTACACAAATCGTATCACCTTCTGATGAGAGTTCCATTTGAAAGCCTACGCTAATCAGTTAGTAAGTCCACAATGCTTCGGTTTTGTCCAGGGATACTTAATTTGCAATGCATTTCCACGCTTGTATAATTCCAAGTAAGGCGGAACCTTTCACTTGCAGTTCAATCGCTTGAGGGGTAAAACATGAATTGCTGATAATAATGGGAATTCGGATACCCAATTCGATCAAGAAACCTGATCATCTAATTTGAGGTAAGAGAATTAAGATTGTGTCAAATGTAATGACTTAAGGTTAGATGTTTGCTTTCCAGCCGTATGTTCAAGGCTTGACGGTTTTCATGATAAGACTTTATTTTTTAACTAGTGTTACCCGCACGGCTTTGCCAGTAGTAGAAAAATTAAAATTTCATTTGGTTCGCCTGTATATTTACAAATATTGGATGATGAATTTCTCGTCAAATTGCAGTGTCCATTTGCTCGCGCTTGTTATGGTAATTTACTCTTGAACGTTATGGTTAGTTGCTATTCGATGTTATGGTAATTTGCTTGTCTACGTTATGGTAATTTGCTAGTCCACGTTATGGTAATTTTTTCGTCCACATTATGTTAGTTTGCTTGGTAAAATGCTCTTAAAATTGGAATAGAAAAAGAACGAAATTAAATTTTCGAAAAATCGCTTCGAGGTGCACACCCCATGCTACAAACTAATTTTGTGCCAAATTTCATGGAAATTGGCCGAGTAATCTAGGCGCCATGCGCGTCACAGAGATCCAGACAGAGATCCGGGCAGAGAGAGATCCCGATATCCAGGCAAAGAGACTTTCAGCTTATAAAAATTTCCTCCCCCTCCTTAAATATATCAAAAGGTAAGATTGAAGCTGAAAAACCGGGGGAGGGGGTGGAATAATTTTCGTGTCGGAGAAACTGGGGTTTTTGAATTCACCAAAGTAAAACTGCTAAAAATCAACTAAATATGAGTCGATTGTTAGTTAAATATTTAAATTGTATAAATACTGTTAAAATTTATGCTTATTCACTGCCTATGTAAAGACAATTCTTAAATACGTTTGGAAGATTTTTTGCACGTACACACCGTTTTTACCCTACTGCGCGTGTGCGACGCAAAGAAGAGTAATATATTTATGAGTCTATATATGTACATATGTTTCTTCCTATGTTGCGTTGTTGAGGGAAACGCCTTTGCCAATTTTGATGTTTCTTACGTCAAACGATTTGTCTTAACTGTTTTAGTGTCACTAAACACATGATATTAATCAGAATTCATCATATCAACAACCAGTCGCCATATATCAGCTCGGGATCAGTTCGCAAGCTACCTGCGTGCGACAAATGCTGGTAGCGTTTTTACTGCCTGATTTTTTTGTTTACTAAGTATAATAATTCGATTTTCATCTCTAACATGTTGCATGTGTTTTTTGTCGTATTCAGGTTATTAGTTTTTGCGACTTGTACTTTCTTGACGGGATTTTTTTAATTTTACGAGAAAAATTTGATTGACGACGTTTTCGAGCTCGCGTCATCCTGAGTTAGTTATACAGGCTGTTTATATAGCTGCGGTTGACTTAAGTTCGCGCATTTTTCTAAAGTTCAAGCATATGTAGGTTTAGGCTGAGCTAGGTCCCTAGAGGGACTAATAATCAGTAGTTTAGACCACCACAAAACACTTTATAATCCTCACGATATAAACTCTCTCAATGAAATACAAGATCGTGAAATTTAGCATTTTATAATCATAATAACTAAGTAAACGAAAATTAACTAAAACGTGTAAAAAAAAAAAAAAAAAAAAAATATTAAATAGAAACAAGAAAACCCACTGCGTAAAAATAAAAAAAATCTAAAATGAAAAAAAAATGTAGTACTTAATAACATTCTAAACTACTGGGCTTATATTTTTTGGTTTCTACGCAGTAAGCCTTTTTTTATTTTTATTTAAAATATATAATTTCTTTTTTAGAACACTTTTTGAAGCACATTTTTAGAATAAATATAAAAACTCTTTGCGAACGCATTTGGTTTTGTGCAATTTTGAGAAACATTTTCAAAACACTTAGCCTAACATTTTTGTTTGGTCCACTAACTTTCTAAACACTTTTAGGAACGCATTTGAGAACAATTTTCGATACACGTTAACGCTTTTAGAGCACTTTGGAGCTAAATGTTTGGGACACTTTTTACAACAGCTACGGAAAACGCCTTTAAGTTTACAGGTAGTGTTTGCTGTTGGTTTTACAGCGATCTCGCTGGTATCTACCGACCATCATCGGGCAACGGAGAGTCTTTGACCAAGGAAGACCATCCTTTTCGACGGCATTCGTAGCACCAACTGGCAGCTAATCACTGCAGACTATATTGACTGTTGGTTTAAAAAAAGCTGTTGATTTTTAAGGGAAAAAAACTCGTTCTTTCCATCGATCCATCCTTTTTTTTTTTTTTTTTTTGATATCACGACAAAATGAATTTATTACTGAACTTCAAACTTCTTTTACATTTCAATAGTTTCATGTAAATTAACGACTTTTAGCAACACACACACGAAGAAAGTTTTCAAAATTTCAATTAAACTCTACACTGGTATAGCGAATGAATTACTTTACATCTTTTGCTTAATAACAGAGTTATTCTATTTATTCCAGAACTAGTAGGTATAAGAACGATCCTCAGAAATGAATATTAAATAGTACACACGCTGACACAACTATTTGGATGGGGTACATCAAAACGTGTAGCATTAAACTTTCTCCCTCTATCAATGCTTCTTCTCTTAAACTAAGCAGACGAGGTATTTCAGAAATATATTTTACATATTAAAGTAGATTTAATGGTTTTCAGTTTAAACACTACTTATAAGTAAAAAATTCTTCCTCTTAGATAAATAAAGTGCGCTAAAAGCTCAACAAAAATTCTCCGACGCATGGCAACATTTTGTTTTTCAGTCAGAATCCAAAAAAAGTCAAAATTGAAACATTAGATTTTAGACACGCGAAAAGTGCAATTTAAAATCTCACATTTCAAACTCTAGATTTAAAATATATCGTTTATTCCCTTTAACTCTAAAAATGCTAGACAAGTACTATGTTAAAAATGACACAAATGTTCGTTCAAAAAAAAAATAAAAATCTTTACCAGCAAAAGAAAATTGAGTTGACATTTTATACGAAAGTTCCCTTTCGGTAATTTTTGCTGGATTCTTCTTTTTTAAGATTTTAAGGAAAATATATGGCGGAAATATTTCAAATCCCCCCCCCCCTTTTTTTTCTGCGACATTTCTAAATAACGTCAGTTTTTCCCCAATTAATGCCAGTGTACTTTTTCTTAAATCTAATCCCTAACCAATTAGCTTAATTAACTGTCAAAGAAAAATGCAATAAACCTTAATGTTTTTTTTTTAATTGTAGTATGAATGAAAATTTTAGCAATGCTGAGTGTTTGTTATAATAGTAAAACGTTCCGTTTTCATTTGCTCTATCAACATTTCAAAAAACGTCACTTTTATGTTTAAAATATTTTTTAACTTTTCTTTTTTTTTTGAGATATACTGAAAAGTTTAATTTTAGAAACATGCCCCTGTTGTGCCTAGAAAAATGTTTATTCTTTTTACACAGTACTACACCTTGAGTACACCTTTACGCTTACATAACCTTAACATTTACGTACCACTCCAATTTACGTCAATCATGAAAAAAATCCCTGCAACAAGTATTAAAAAAAATCGAAAATTTTCTAATAGAGTTTCAGGCATGCAATACATTTTCCGTGCGCAGGTAAACGGCAGTAGTTGCAAAACACATTGATTCTTCTTTTATTACATTTTTTTATCGTTTATTGTACGTCAGCTTTATTGTACGTCTAATTCCAACATTTCCCAATTGTCAATATTGAATCCAAAACAAATTTCTTCAAATATTTAGAATAGGCCGTGGTAGCCCGATCGGTAGAGTGTCGGATTCGAGGCCGGAGGGTCCTGACTTCGAACCTCGATGGCCGAAGACCCACCGTCGTCATTAAAGGGGACTGGGCGACGTTAAATATGCTCGTGGTCTCAATGTCCTCCAAGTGAAACGATACCTCTGGGGGTGCTAGCACCAGGTAGCTATTAGCTCCTGGACTAGTTCTAAATTCTCATTAACTGTTCGATCCGGTGATGGTGCTGCCATCTATCTGTATATAAAATAATGGAGGCAAGGCACTTAGTATGCAGTCCTCGACATAAATACAGTTTTAGTCAGTTGTGACTCTGAATAGGAATAGGAATATTTGGAATACTTATTTCTGCAGATACTGCTGTTTATCTGCCCAGGTAGAATAATATTCATTTGATTTTTTTTATGTCGTAAACATAATGAAAGTAATAAGATTAGCTTAAAAGAGTTTCTAACGCACGTTCAACTTTATTTGCATTCAGCATTTTGATCTAGTTGTTGACTTACAATTAAATCAAGAAAAACTAACCTAGAAATATTAGTTGTGTATTTTTTTTTTTTTTTTTGACACTTTTGCATATTACGCCTTAACTACCTTGGGTTTGGGCAAAGTTTAATGCTCCTAGTTTAAAAGGCAAAGATGTAGGAATAAATGTCATACACAAAAACAATGGATTCAGCATTCTGTTAAAAGAGGGTCATTGTTTTAATTTCATTGAATAAAAAAAAACATAAAATGTGAGAGTTTTCGACAGTCAATAAAACAGGAACCTACTTTTAGATGGGAAATACAAAATTTAGCCTTTGAGGAATACATTTTGAGCATTCGAAACGATATTGGTTGAACACTGTCATCCATAATTGTAAAGGAATTTCCTGGGAAAAACAAAAACAAAATATGTTGAGACAAACTGCCTTAAAAATATATTTCGTATCGGCTCTATAAAAACGAGCTGATGTGTGCATCACATGACTTCCTTTAAAGTTATTTCCCCATATTGGCATTTTTAATGTGATTCAATAGGAAACTCTCTAAATATCTTCAAAAATGGCCAAATTGAAACCAGATTTAAAAATTTAAGAAAAGAAATCTGTCAAATTTGTCGACAAGTTGGCGACAAAACTTGGCATCCAAATCTTGGTGATATATTGCCAAGTGTTTGCATAAACTATAGCACCACTTGAGTTTGCATTGAAATTGATCTTTCTGCATGATACCGTACAAGAAAATTCCTAGTGCTAATATAACGAGCTGATGTGTGTATCACATGACTTCCTTTTACTCTAATTTAATGTCATTTTCCCATTATTGGCAAGTTAAATGTGATTCAATAGTTTACTCCCTAAATATCACCAACAGTGACCACATTGAAACCAGATTAAAAAATTAAAAAAAAAATCCCCAAATTTGTCGCCAAGTTGGCAAAAAACTTGGCGACCAAAAGACTGCGATACATCTACAAGTGTCCGCCAAATTATAACACCACTTGAGTTAACTTCAAAATTAACAATGATTTCCTCCCCAAAAAAGGTGTAAAAGACACCTTTTGGAGCATACAAATGCAATCAAAAAGAAAGGTGCACAACTAGACCCCACTAGGAGTCTATGTACCAAATTTCAACTTTCTAAGACATACCGTTCTTGAGTTATGCGACATACATACGAACATACGCACATACATACATACGTACATACGGACGTCACGAGAAAAGTCGTTGTAATCAACTCGGGGAATGTCAAAATGGACATTTCGGGTTCTGTTGCATTATTAATCAATGAATAAAACCTTTTCGATGAAATCATGATTTTCCATCAATAAATTAGTTTTCTTTACGTACAAACTAATATATTTCTGGCTTTACATTGCATTTGCAATAATAATTATTGCAATGATTAATTATTAATCATTATTTTAGTACGATTAAATTGGAGTCTGTCTTTAATATGACTGTAAAGTTGCAATCGGTAAAAAGTATTATTTTAACGGTAGCATATCATTTAGACTAGCGTTTCTCTTGAAGAGATTGCTTGGTAAGCAGTTAGTGCAGAGTAAATACAGCTATTAATTTTGATGGACGCTTTCGGTGAAGGATTGCTTTGAAACTAATGATCTGATTTGACCACATACATGCAATTCACTGAGACCGCTCCTACTGGAATAAGCATTTATAATGAGAATACCTAACTATTATTATGCATTATCTTAAACATAGTAGCAGACAAACAGCTTAACTAATACATATCGCGCTATTAGTCAATTTGAGTCATTTTTGGAAATGATACAACTTTGTGTTTCTTGTACACCTATTTAACCATAAAATACTAGGATTCTAGGGGTCAAAGCAGTTAAAAATGTGCTATCACTAATTTTGAAGATAATTTTCGCTGTAGTATTATTTTATTATTACATATCTTAAAACGCTTTTACTTCAAACACACTTGTCTGCACCGTTCCGTAATCTTAGAGAACTAGAAAATCGTCCGACAAGATATGGTCGATGAAAATTGCTTCTACATTTAAACGAGGCAATCGCCTGTTTGATGATATTTTGATAGATGAAATTTTAACCCTAACTCCAGTGAATTAACCTTAAACTTCACTAGATAGCATTAACTGTTTATGATTCTTCATTATCCTAAAATGACACAGTCTTACCAGTAAAACAGTAAAGTTACCGGATCCTGTTCAGCCCTGTCACAATAAATTCTTTCGCTGGATTTTAAACATTACCAAAACATACTATCAACTAATCATGTCGTAAAGCGAGTTCATTGTCGATGACGTCAGGAGCGTTACTCGATCATTGGCTCATAGTATATAAAAGAGACGATAGTTCTTGGTTTCTTTTTTTGTCTGTTTGTACCCGATGGAAAGAAGACCCCATGGCACCTACAGCCCTGAGAATAAGCACAAAATTCGAACGTACCCATGGGGTATGCACCTCGAAAGTCAAATTCTAAATTTTTAATTAGTTTTCTTCATAATTAAATGTTTTATGTGATTTTTAGCACTTTTTAGTATTTTTTGCCTCACAGATCCCCCAACCAGTGGACAACAACAGCATCTCGTAAATTTTCCAAATTTTTATGGTAACTTATCAAACATAATCTCCAAATCCGAAAATCATTTTTTTTCCGCAAAAAAATGCATTAATTACTTATTAAGCATTGTAATTGACACAAAAGCGCCGCGAGAAGAAACAACCCCTGATTGGCCTGACGAATTACGAATGGATGCATGAATCTATAAATTTTTGGTCTCCTGCAACAAAATCTGTAGGGCTTCTACCCAAAGGCTAGCAGTGTATATTTGCAACGCTAATAAGTCTTATTGCTAGTTCCTTACAACTCTTTTCTTTTTTTTTTCTTCAATTTCTTGTGACGTTGGGCCCTTTAAGGATATCGATCATTTTTTTTTCAAAAGCTATATTAAAACTTAAACATTAAAATTTTACCAAATTATTTTATTTTTATTGGTTTTTTTTTTTTTTTTTTTTGTGTTATCCGAAAAAAGGACTAAGTGGCAACATGCTGAAGCCTGCATTGCGTATTTTATTCCTCCTTTCAATGCGAAATACTAATCAAATTTGGTCTTAAATCTGAAAAAAGAGTTTTTTTTCTTTTTTGTTAAGAGGAGCAAAAAGAAAAATACTTCAAGCAAAACAGACATTTCAAAAATAAACAGCCAATATAGTGTTTATTTCTTCATAACTTTTTCAGCTATGACAACGGAAACATTTTGAATTTTTACGAAAATCAAGCGATATTAAAATATGGTTAAGTAACTTCTGAGTAGGAACAAATTGCATAACGCCACTTCAAAAATTAAGAGCGTGAAATGCCCAGAGTTTTTTGTTTATTGAATATAAAATGGTTTCATTTAAAAGAAAAAAAATCGTTTACATCCTTAAAAACTGTTTATTATTATTTTTTTAAAAATTACATGCTGTTTCTTCTCCCTTAATGCTATCTTATGGTTATAGTGAATCAAATAATAATTTTAAAAAAGGTATAAATAGTTTTTTTTTCCTTTTTTTGTAACTTAATGCAGTTTCTGTACTTTTTTTTCAAGTATGTTTTTAATTTACAGTGGTTTTGGATTCAGCGTGTCAATTTAAAACTTAAACCAAAATCAACACGATAATTTCTCCAAATACGTCTTTTCTGGACAAGGTGTACAGAAAAAACTAATTAAAAAAAGAACATTAAATACCTTTTCTGCTACGAATCATTTTGTTTGTCAAAGAGCATATTTAAGGTCAAAAACTGAGTCGAAAATTTGAATCATGTTAAAACGGTTTTTATAGTACTAAAAGAAATATTCTTCATCTTTTGTACTTGCGTCATGTATTGCTTAACTGAAAAGGCAGGAAATAAGTCAAGATTATAGCCAAAATCTTTTGCAACGTGCATTCAGTTATAAAAAACAATAATGGTACAGAGACCCTATGTGTTTTTCTTTTCCTTATATTTTCAGCCTTCCTCCTCCCCCCCCTTTTTTTTTGCATTTTTATTTATTCTTATTTCCTCATTTTTATTCTTTTAATTTTTAAATTAAAGTTCATTTGTCCAGTGTATTGCCAAGAATTACTGCAGAAAATTTTTAGTTTGTCTTGAATAATATAATTGCTACTTAATATTTATCCTTTACAACAAGACATGAACTGAAATCAACTCGCTTCTGACGCACACACTGCTAAATTGGTTATATTATTTCAGGCAATTGTTACATTTTTTTAAAATAACGTTTATTATTATTTTTCACTGTTCATTTGTTCATTGGGTTGAGTAGTTATATACATAAACAAAATTATCAGTAAACAAGTTTGGAGTCATAATAATAAATAAAAAAATTACTAACTTGTTAAAAACCGCCAAACTTTTTATATTTCAAAATCACGTTTAACAGGTAACCCTACATGTGTGTCACGATATTTTTGGATTCCTTGGGCTGCAAAACGTAGTAAACGTACAATATCATTTATATTTTTCATATGTGAAATATTTTGTAAAGTTATCTAGGAAAAGTGCATTTTTTCGAATAAGTTATTTTTAGACACAAAAGTCGAAAGGAAAAAGTTTAATTTGTATGTCTCTATAGACGCATTTGCGATGATCATCAATACGTTTCTTAGAAATGATCTCACAGGGTGTCCAGGAAAGGAATCCCTGATTTCAAAATTAAATGTCTCAAAAACAAAGGTTGATATTGGAATAAGCGAAACGGTATGTTTATTGTGAAACCCATAAAAAACATGTACAGAAAATTGGAAATTAGTAACACAAACTGCTAACAGGGGACGCTGCTCGCTGTAATTGCAATAGAATGCCCCATAAATTCGGAACTCCAGCGCTCGAATACGCTACCTTGCGGTGATTTACAAAACTGCCGATGGAACTAAAACATTGCCACGTTGCGCTCCACGTGTGTCTGTTGACGTAAACACAGGCAGTTTGTTCTGAGTATTTATTAACGCAATCGATGAGTCTTAGTTTGCTTTCAGCTACAGAAATTAATTCGTCCCTTAGTAGTATTCTCGAGCTTCTCAAAATAATGTTAGTTTTCCTTATTTCTTTCAAAAAAGTATTAAATGGTGGAAGCGTAAACAAGAAAACTCTGGATTAACAAAATTGGATAACGTTATACCAGGTAAATTTTTTTATTGTTTTGTATGAATTTGTAAGAATATGAGTTTTTTTAATTTTAAATTAATTTAACTAATCATATTTTACAGCAGCATTTAGTTGGAATGGACAGTATGCAAAATATTTTCTTGAATTTATTAGCCTAGAGCAAAATGAAAAATGTTTAACCGAGAAAGAATTTACTTTATTCCTTTTATTCTCAGCTGAAAAGTTTCGCCAAATTTGTTTAGGGTTAAAGTTTTAGTATTGTGCGAGCAAAGTAGCCTTGACGAGATTTAGCGTTTTTAGTTAAACCATTTTTAATTTTTATCATGAGTGGAATAAAATGATAGTAAGATTACAGAATTCGATAAGTAAAAAGAAATAATAGTCAATCAACTGAAAAGAAAACTACCACCATATATAAACTGTGAGTACACATTTTATTTATTTTGTTCTGAGTGAATTTGAATAAATATCAGTTTTTCAATTCGATGAAAAAAAAAACGAACTTAACAACATTGACTGGACACTTTTCCTTAATCTAATTCCACATAAATGATTTAAATAACCTTTGTTACTACAGTATCCTACTGAAATAGACAGCATGCAAATAAATTTTCTTGAAAATATTTATCGCAGAACAGATTGAAAAATCCAGAAAGAACGTTAAGAATTTGAACAATAAAAAATAAAAGTTCGCCAAAAATCTGTTTATAGGGTTATGGTTTTAAAATTGTGTGAAAGAATAATGTATCTTGACAAGATTTCGCATATCAGGTAAATCATTTCCATGACGAATGAATTAAATGCATGATTTCTTTGGATATCCAATCATATAGTCATAGAAATAAATTATCTAGTGTTAAACGTTACTCTTGACAGTCTGCCACGTATGTGCACTATGTGACAAAAATGTCAACAAATGCCGGAAATGTCACGAAACTGAACTTAATATGTACTAATGTATAGAAAAAACGGTACAAAATGAAAATGCCGTTCGAAGCGAACCGAAAATTTATGAATTCCGAATTCAACATCGTGAAAATGGCTGCTTCAGAACAACTTACTGTGTGTTCTGCAATAATTGTTTACTTTCGTAATACTTTTTGGTTTCTAATCTCTTTCTATATGGGCCAGAATAACCAAAAGACTTTGAAAAATCTTTTCAAATGAATAAAGCGAAAAAATCATACATAACAACAAAAATCACAACACTTTTAGCATTTTTTTCGTTACCACATGCGTTTGTTTTAGTTTTTAAGTCGGCCATTAGACAGCGACTGCAGTGCCTCCTATAGTTCGTTGGAGTTAAAAAAAAGTGCTGCGAAGGTGTAGGACAATAATTTCTAGCGTAAATGTAAGTATTTCTGAGAGGCAAAACTACTGCTGACGCGCCTAACAGGGAAGCACTATTTATGGGAATTTTCTATTGCAATTACAGCGAGCAGCGCCCCCTGTTTACAATTTTTGTTACTTATATCCAATATTCTGTACATAAATTTTATGGGTTTCACAATAAACATACCGTTTATTTTATTGCAATATTGGCCTTTATTTTCGAAATATTAAATTTTGAAATCAGGGAGTCATTTCCTGGACACCCTGTACTTGTTCGAAATTGTTAACACGTACGTCAAACAACTTGAAGTCATAACCAAAAATGCATTGAATATTCGCGTATCATGCAGAGAAAACTCTTAAAGTACTACGGTTTTTTTCCTGATAAATCAAATAAATATATATTTTACTAAAAAGCGTGGAAAAAATATTTTTTCAAAATGCTTCTTACACCATTCTTGCTTAACCGCGTGTAAAATGGTCTCCCGAACCCAAATATGCCTCCCGTTTCCCCCCATCAACACCCACTTTTTTGGAATGGCTCCAACCAATTTTTGTTTCAGTTTTCAACAGTGATGTAGCAATTGTTTCTGTTTTTTTGTTTAAAAGGGATGTAAGCATTGTATTAATCATTCTTATGAAGGACTAGATATTGTAAAAGTCTAAAAGCATTAACGTTTGTCGCAAGTTGGTAGAATAAAGAGGATTTTCACCTCTAAAATACTTAAAAAATCATCAAAAAAAAAATCTATTTTCCCTTTAGCGATTTCTCTACTTTTTTTTGCTGTAAAACCGAAGTATCGGACGAAAAAACTCATGTCGAGAAATATATATATATAATTAAAAAAAAAAAAAACCTCATGTTACACTCCGTCTCACCGCAGATTTTCAGTAAAGAAACCTCCCATAGAATATTTATTCATGTTATATTCAAAGCTATAATTAGGATTAAAAATGATATTAAATACGCTTAAAATGTTGCATATATATATATTTAATACGGAAACAATGTGGAAAGTTCCTTCACTGAAGATCAGCGGTGCCGACGTGAGTCTCCCAATTTGCTGCTCTCCTAATTAATTATCTTGCTTAACAACTTTTAAGTTCTGTAACCCCTCAGAAGACTGCTATTGGTTAATACAGGTATGATGCTCTCTTCTGTCCTCTCCCCTCAAAAAAAAAAAGGATAATGGCTATAAAATGGTCAAAAACTGGGGACAAATAGATGTGCCAGTTTCGAAAAGTATGTGGGGGGGGGGGGTGAGAGAAACAGCGGTGATATTTGGATTCAGGGGATTGTTTTAAGTTAGTTTTAAAAATATAGGACGAATAATCTAGACATTTCAATTCGGCTGTGAAGTTTGAGGAGTTAAGTGAATCTTAACACGTCCAGACAATTATTTCAAAAAAAAAAAAAAAAGCGAAAATTTAAGCGAAAAATTAACGAAATCACTTAATAGTCTATCGATCAGGTGTGTGTTACGACAAAATGATTTGTCAGCCAAGTATATTTCACAAATAATTTATTTGTTGACCAATTACACTCCGACAAAATTATCTGTAGATATTTAGTTCCAGACCATTTTATGTTTTCTCCTACGTCAATACACCACTTATTTAGTACGCTTATACAATTAAGTTTACTTTTTTATATTTTTTTTTCCTATGACAATACACCTTTTTCTTATACGCTTGTACAATTAAGTAAATTTTTATATATATTTAAACACACATTGAATCACTATCTGTGCACTAATCAAACTGCAAACCATATATTGCAATAAATAACAGTGTTTTACAAAGACTATCCAATGTAATAAAACTTCTGAAAAATATAAATAATATTAATGCAAGTCTTCCTAAAGTTTTTTTTTCTTACGTTTTCATTCAACAATACTAAAGCGCATTTTTCAATTTTTTTACTTGCATATTTAATGCTTTAGGGAGCCATCTATTATTATTTTTTTAATAATTCAACATCTGCTGCACTTTCGTAAGAATTGGGGATCTTTCCTCGTTCTCTTCTTTGCGAATTCGAGAAAAATAAGACCGATCCGGCATTATCTATTCAAATGAAATATTTCTATCAAAACATCGATATAATTCTTAGAGATTGTTATTAAAAGAATGATCACAAATTCTGTTGAATTTTTCAAGGAATAGTAATTAATCAAAAAAAAATCAATGAGACTTTTGTATAGCTATTTCGGAACTCACAGGGCTGAAACTTGTTACAGGACATAAATATGGAAATTCGCGGATAGTTTTTTATGTAACAAAAATATTTCTGCTTTAGCATTATTCGTCTCTGCTTAGGATTTAAGCTTGCGTAAGCTAAAGCCTGGATAGCATTTGAATGCAGTATAAAACTTGTCTATTTTCTAAATAATGTCACATTTAGTTTTTTACTTGATTTTTCAGTAAAATATCAGTTTACTAAAGCGGAAAAAAACACTAAATTTAAGTTCTTTTTTATAATTATGGCAGGTAAACAACTAATATGTGTCTTTTACAGTTTAGCGACAATTTTATTTCAGTTTTTTATATGAACTTAGACATTAAAACCCAAATAGTGGTTTTCATTTACATACTTTCAGGTAATGCCACAAAAATGTAACTTAATGTAAATTTTCCTCAATAGTTATAATGGTTTATTGATAAAATGGTCATAGAGCGAATTACAAGTATGATTTTTCCTCAAATATGTACCGAACTCTCATTGCCTTATTTATTTATTTATTTTCTCATTTATTGTATGTTTCTTCATTTTTTGCGTTATTATTTTTTTTAACTTTTTGTTTTGCTGAATGTTTATAAACAAGATTTAATGCATTCCATACGGAAATGTCAGTTTTTTTTCTTTTTTATTTTTAATAATGATTTTTAAAACACCAAAATGGTTTTCTAATATTTGTATTTTTACGTTGCTCGAAAGTTTGGAAACACTGATTAAAACTTTAAAAATGTCTTAGATTTGTTCAACATTCATATGGTTAAAAAACTTTTCCGCTTTCGTATGTAAAATATGTTTATTATTAAATAAGTTGAAAATGCAAATATTTTCTTATTTCACGTCACAAATAGACATTATTTCCCTAGTTTTATTTTCAGCGCCTTGCCGGCTTGTTCATTTGCACAGTTTGCTTTTTATGAATAAATCTCTTACGTCAAGAAGTCATAAAACGTTTGGCACCGTTTGCCGCGTATCTCTCTCTATATTTATCAATGTATATCTATGTCATAAAATAAAGAAATATACATAAATAGGCTCCGTGTATGGCAAAAAGGGGATGGAACTGAAGCCGGAATCAAGGAATACAGTGGTGCAATGATGGGTGGGGTTATGACAACATGATCACTTCGCGAGAGTAGTTTTTCACAAATCTCGCAAAGAGACCAAATAAAATAGCTGGTGGATAGGTTTGCATTTTAATTCATGTTTTAATACAATTTCAAAAACGTGCTTTAAGAACTTGCAAAAATATCTAGGTTTAAACAAAAAACCAATTGAAATTCAGTAATGGAATGTTTTCAATCAAAATTTATCCCAAGATATTTAGCAAGAAACTAAGGATCTTGGGATACAGCGGTGCAACTTCCGGCTTCAATATTTTAGTATAGCGGGGCTTCTATGTAATTTCTTTACTCTGTGATCTATGCGTTAATTATAAGAAATATTTTCTGTATCAATATCTACCTATAACTTTTAATCTATGTACTTATACAAAAACGGATTCAATAAATGCAGGGCATTTTTGAATTTATTTCACAAAATTGAGATTATCTGCAGCGCAAGGAATGACTATCAAATACCAAACCGATGTATTCTTTTTAAATCACATAATTATTTAAAGTAAAAATACAAATCTATCTATATTTATCAATGTATTCATTATAAGAAATATTTTAAGTACCAATAACTATCTAAATCTTTTAATCTAATAATTTTTTAAATTTACTTTACAAAATTAAGATGATCTGCAACGCAATGGACAATTACTAAATAAAAAACCGGTATATTCATTCTAAATCACATAGTTATTTAGACTAACAACGCAAATATATCTCCTTTTGAATTCCTTAAATGTCATCCTTAGAAGAAAATTGGAGCTATTCATGAACCTTATGAAAAGGAAATGCATGACACGAAAATAACTTTATACGCAGTAAAAGAACAAGGCGTAATACAAGTCGCGAACTAAAGTTGCATCATTTGTAGCTTTGATCATAAAATCCCTCTTCATTATATCTCCTTTTCTCCACAAACATAAAGAAAAAAGATTTATAGCTGCTTCATGGAATTGTCGCTGAGCATAACTTTTTGAAAGACTTGGCATCATAAAGCGGATTTGAGCCTTATTACAATTAGTTAATGAAATTATCAGGTTGTTATTCAGATTTGGCAACGCCATCATTTTTCGTCCATCGCGTTTCTGACGCCATTAGCTGATTTGCACATGATTAGGTTATCTTCTTAAAACATGAATATGTGATGGGTGAAGGAATGTCTGTCAGGTTTTATTATGCTAAGGAGTGTTTCATCTTGCTTGGCATTTTATAATGTAGATTTAATAAAATTATTGTTGTTTTATTGATTTTCTTACTTCTAGAACTGTGTAAAAGCAACCTTCATTCGAAAATTTACAACTAGTTTCAGTAAATTTGACATAGTAGCTTTTTCATTCGTCTGAATGTTAGGGAATATAAGCTTATAGTAAAAATATAATGTTGAAAATACGTAATCAATAAGAAAAGGTTTCTGTGTTTAACTTTTTTATCATATGTTGATTGTGGAATATAGGGGAAGCTGCAGTACCCACGGACAAAATTTACTTTTCAATTTTTGCTGGTCTCTGGGATTGGATAATCGATCGGAAAATTTTCTGGCAGAATCTACAACTTGTCCGTGGGTACAACACCCCGTTCACCCCGCGGACAGGTGCCTTTGTACCCATGGACATACTAAAAAATAATATATAAATAGGTCCGAGGAACTCAATTATACTCAATACATTTTCATAAGCCATTTTATATTGACATACACTGCGATGCAAAAGTTTAGACAATGACGTTCTTCAGCTGTAGAATTTAGAATTGCGATAGCAGAAATGCAAAAGTCTGCAAACATATTCGAAAAATCTTTTGAAGTACTATAACCAAAATACAATTGTTTGATATGCTTTAACAATACTGTTTTGGATAAAAATGGAAATTTGCTTGTTGCAAAAGTTTAGACACTATTACGAGTTTCTGTGATTTTTTCTTTCGTATATGAAAATTTAAAAGAGATGACATCACAGACCTCTTGTACTTAAGGTCTGCCAACGATAACACTTGGTACTCGAGATGCCGCGAGTTGAGCAGATTAAAGCGGATGAGGTAACTAAGATTTGGTGGTTGAAAGCTGAAGGTAAGCTTGTTCCTGAAATCTCGGCTGTTATTAATAGATCAAAGAAATCTATTTATCGAGTTTTATCAAGTCACTGCAATTATAAAGCAAAACGCAGATCTGGGAGGCCGCGTGTGACGAATAAACGAGATGATCGTCAGATCCAAAGACTAGCAAGTACCCAACAAATGACTGTTCGTGAAGTTCAAAGCTCCTTGGGGCTTTCAGTATCAAAGGATACGATTCGTAGACAAATTTTGGAAACAGGGACAATGGTTCACTGCAAAATAAAAAAAAAAAACAACTCTAAAGCCACATTATAAAACAGAACGAATGTTGTGGGCTCGAAATCATATGTCATATGGATCGAAATGGATATCAGTAACATTTAGCGACGAAAAAAAGCGGAATCTGGATGGTCCAGATGGCTGGCATGACTTACGGAAGGAACCCAGATGTTTTTTTTAGTCGCCGACAAGGTGGTGACTCTGTGATGGTTTGGGCAGCGTTTTGCTACAATAGACAAGTGTCTTTGACCTTTACCAGTGGTCACCAAACATCACAGTATTACACTAAGACACTAGAGGATAATCTCCTACCATTTACTGAGCTTATAGGGGGCCCTCAGTGGGAAATCCAGCAAGACAATGCTTCGATTCACACTGCAGGAAACACGAAATCTTGGTTAAATTCAAATAATATAAAAGTTCTCAATTGGCCAGCGTGTAGCCCAGACCTCAACCCTATAGAGAATCTTTGGGGCATCATGTGTCGCAAAGTTTACAGCAATGGTAGGCAATACACTTCTGTATCGGAACTTAAGAGATCTATTGAGGAAGTATGGTACGAAATTGAACCCCAAACCATGCAAGATTTAGTTTCCTCGATGGAAACTCGTATTTATGAACTAATACAGAAGAATGGATACACAAGCAGGTTTTAAAACTGTTTTATTTAATTTATATTTCGTTTGTGTCTAAACTTTTGAGACAATGTTAATTTTTTGTTACAATGTAAAAACTTGTAAAATGCACAAGTCAACTTTTCATTGCTATAAATATTATATAGTATGCACAGCACCTTAGACTAATGTAGTCTTAGGAAAACTGAATAAATAGATTTCGAAATCTGTGTGAATTTGCTCATTGTCTAAACTTTTGCGTCACACTGTTCTTCAAACATCCATTGAAACTAACATTAAATAAAATATCCAATAGAAATTAAACTTTTAAAATTAATCGAAGGTTTTTTTCCCTTTTTATTTAATTTTCCTTATTTTTTAACATCAGTGAACTCTTTCAAAAGTTATTACACTTAAGAGAGTTAATGATGTTATGAATAATTAATATGTTTTTAAACAAAAAAATAACTAGATTCATGATATTATGACTCTCTATGTATCTACATAATAACCTCAATTTATGTGCAAATTGAAACCTTTAACCAAAATTAAACCATTACAAAAATACCCACTTTAGATTAAACCAACAAAAATCTATAAAAGTCGACTTAAATTAAAACAGATGGGGGATTGACGGTCTGTAGATCTTACAACAGGTGGGGTTTACTTCAACACTATACCTTCAAGCGCAACTTCAAACTCATCATTTTTTGTTGAAAGCAAATTTCGAACGTTGATGACAAGGCACCATTTTGAGGTATTACTTCACATTGTAAGAAGACTCACGTGTGACTCAAGGTCCCAAGGAGACTAAAAATTGCCGTCCAAAGGTACAAATGGTTGAGTGTCCTTGGTTACGAAGGTACACCATTTTGGTTTTGCAGGCCAGTCACATCGACAGGATCACAGTTTTACAACATTAAAAATCAGAAACAAAACCTTTGAAACATAGGGAATCATAATACCTTCAACAAAAATGAATAATACAATCCACGATGGACGGAAAAAAAAGAAATTGCTCATGTTTTTTTTTTCTTTTTTGTTTTTTTACTTAGATCCTATTAAAACCGAAAAAATGTGATAGAATCCTAAATGTTCGTTTGATGGCGTTGAAACTTCCTGGGGTACCGGAAAGGGCTGTGATACACACGCTGAACCCCAATTAGGATCTCTCTCGACGATACCCAGAACTTCCAGACCAACGTCCGTAGGTACAACCGTACGTGGGTACAGCTTCCCCTATGCATTGAAATTCCATAGTTTTCCAAGTTATGTAATGCGATCTATTTCTATGCGGATTCCTATCCCGCATTAAGCCATAACAACGTAATTTTGTATTAAAAAATAAACTTTATATTTATGGACCAATTTTTATAAGACCGCGAGTCCCGACCTCGTCTGCAGTAAACAAAGGTTTTTATGCTGTCCTGAAAAGTAGTGAAAACATGACTTACGTCAGTCTGGCTTTGAGGTATAGATATTTCTTGGAACACGTCAAATTTGTTGTCCTTTCTCTCCGATAAAAAGGAGGTTATTTTCTAGTAACATATATTTCCAAAAATACCAATTCTTCAAAATGAATGCTTATCATTTGATAGCTACAAAAATTGAAAACATTATAGCTTATTATATGCATAAGATAATTGTGTACACATCCAAATAAAGAACATTCTCAAAATGAAAATCATATTTGTTGATGAAATCAACAAAGCTGTAGCACATTCAGGCTACAACTTTCATATGCTTTCCATTCGTCCGGGTAATTGCCAAAAGCTTCTCCATCAATGTGATTTTCATTTCCTTAAGAAAAGGTCGAGCTATTTATTATTAGAGTTTCCTCAAACGGTTTGATACTTGGTTGTACATTTATCAGAGAGCACTAAAACATGATTTATGTTTACATAAAAACAGAAAGGTTTTGCTACGTTAATATTTTTGACGGACGCTTCTTTCATGTTCTTCGCTATTTACTTATGGCTATGTTTCACAAAGGGTATTTTCCTTTCATACATGACTATTAAGGGTAGTTTTAAAATTAGAGACCGAAAAATAAGGGAAGGTTTTTGCAGAATGATAAGGGATTATAATCCGAACATAAACAATTTTATAGCATCTGAAAATAAAATTTCTTAAAGCGGGAACAATTTTCTGGGGTTTTCTTCTAAGACTTAAATATATTGAATAATTTAATAAGACATCAATTTCATTTGAAATTCATTACAAAATATGTCTAAAGATTGATTTTATTCAAGTTAAAAATAAATTAAGAACACACACCCACACACACAATGGTATTTACTATTTAACGTGTTTACCATGATTTTATGGATTTTAATGAAATGTATTTTAAGTAAAGGGGGAAAAAATCAGAAAAGGTGTCAAGTTTATTCAACTTTTAGTTTTTCCCACTTTTGGCATTAGTAGCCGATTTCGGTTACCAAATCCTTTGCCTCTCTATAAATAACAGCTAGTAGTATTAGTATGGTACTGTCCGATACATGATTTTGGCACTGAATGTGTCCAATTGAAACGTACATGAAAGAAGAAGGAAGGATAGTTTTTTTTTTGGGGAATACATAAATTAGTAATTTCACATAAAATTCATTTTTGTCAAAAATTAAGATTAGTAGTGCGTTCTAAATCTGGTAGGATTCATACTCAATTTTGGGTACCCCCATTGTATTAAAACCACATGTGTTGGTTATATGATCAGTTGTGAACCTTTGGACTGATTTTACTAACTTGTAAGTTTTGAGATTATTTTTTGAATTACCCTTATTTATATTTCATGGCTCTCTTGTTAATACCAAAGTCTTAATTGCTTGAAGAAAAATATTTTTTTCAAATGCTTCACATTTTATTTGACATTCTGTTTTGTAGATAATTATCCTGATTTCAAAATGAAACCATCCTTGAAAATAAAACAAACTTAATATTTTTTACCAGAAATTATTATTACAGAAGATTACTACTAGAAATTAAACTATTGAGAATTTAAAATTTAAAATATGTGTCCATAACCTTTAGAAACTATGTTTTGTAATGTAGAGGATGAAAGTGTATCTTGTGTATATTGATCGTCAATTCACTGTTACTAAATTTCCATTTTTGGAATCAAATCCTATTTTTATAAAGGCTTTTTACCTTGAATTTGAGGCAGTTTAAAAAATTTGAAACACCTATCAAAGATTAAAAATGTCAGCAAGAAAATATGAAACCAACTAGTTTTTTAAACTGTATGGCACATGGAATTGTCAGTACTACTTTATTTATTCAAGCTAGGTTCCTTGAATTTTTACTTCCTTTCATTTGCATTTACAATGGCTATTTTTTTAAGATACGAACGATCGTTAAATTAAAAGTACTGTAAAAAATTGACGGTGATATTCGCAAATGCGGTTCACAGTGTCTCTAGTGTGCCCGTCTATCACATAAGGTCAATCACTGTCTGTTGGTAAAAGGATGAAACCCGACTTTTAGCATTTTCGCATGAAATAAGCTGAGGTTAAAACAAGTGTTTGGTAGTATTCATACAAATTACAGTCGGATCTCGCCACAACGCGGTCCGACTTACACGAAATGGCTATAACGCGAATTTTTCATGAATAATAAATTTTTTTATTGCTGACAAATTACTCACCTGCAATATGATTTTTTTTTTTTTTTTTGGAAATGAGTCGCAGAGCCAAAAATTGGGGTTTCGTGAATAATTTTCATCTTTTTAGCATCACTGAAAACGTAAGTTCACACACTGTACTAGTCTGAACAACGCTTTGCTTCAAATTAGTCTACTCGTGCACATAACCTATCCGGTTCTTTACTTTTTTTTCCGTTCTACATATGGAACGTTTATAAGATAGAATGGCTCCCAAGCGTTATTAAGGCATTTAAAGTCTTTTATACAAGGGAGTGTCTCACAAACCTTGTGTGAGCTATGAATGGTGTGGAAAATTTCAATCTGAAAGAGAAAGGCAATTGTGTACTAGCCCTACTGGAAGCAGTACACAATTGCCTCTGCACTGCAAAACATAAGGCACATCATTAGAAGCCCACACAGTAAACCATTGCAAGTTGAAAGAAACGTTGACCGGATATCGTGCATGATTGTGAAGAGGGTATGAACGAGCTCATCGACTGCCATGGTAAAACCTCGACAGATACTGACCTAGAGGAATTTGCGAGGAAGAAAATGAAGATAAGGAGTTTGAAAGGAAGTTGCCTGAACTGAATTTTGAAGTCCTTAACAAAAATGCTAAAACTGTCGGAGACGCAAGATCAGAATTTGATGCATTCCATTACCTTCGCTAATCACATTGTGTCTGCTATAGCTCCTTAAGGGGGAGAAGGAAAAACTAAGGCAACCAAAGATAACTTCCTTTCTGATAAAGGTGACTTATACACCGAAAAAAAACCGGGACGATACTAAAGATGCCGAAGATGAACCATCACTCTGTCTTTTTCCTCATCTTCTTCTGACGAGTTTCTTGACGTGCATGCGCTGTTAGAAGACTGACAGCAGTCTGATCGCACTGCACAAACCATCATCTTCTTCATTTTTAAAATTATAATTAAGTTTACTATATCTAATGTTCAGTGCTATTATAATACTGTAATTTACATAATGTAAGTACTGTATTGTTTTATTTCATGTCTCTCTCTCTTATTGATCATTGATTTTGTGCTTCATAACCATAATTTATGTTAAATAATAACTCTAATTCTAAAATACGGTAAAAAGTCAGTTCTTTGTAAAAGATACTGTAATATATAGTTAAGAAATGGTTTGAAACAAAGCGGAAGGTGTTTATAAATGTCTAAAATAATAGAGTACGCTCATAAAAAAAAAGTTCGGAACATACTTTGTTCCACAACGCGAAATTTCGACTTACGCGAGGGTTCTTGGAACGCATCCCTCGCGTAAATCGGGATCCGACTGTATATTTAAAAAATGACTTACACCTCTTCTACTCTTAACGGCTCCAAACTGCTTACCAACGAACATTGGTAAATAAAATTTCTATGTAATACAACATTAATTGGGGCAGTAAAAAGCGAAGTTTATATATGAAGTGAACTTTTAAAAGTTTTCAGTAAAACGCATGTAACGGTCACCCCGGGTAAGCAGAGTGTTGTCTACTATTTGCACTAGGTATCTCCACATTTATAATAACTAAGTGTTTGACTCTAACCGCCCTAGGATTCAGTGAAAAGGGAACTTGACGATGATTTATTAATGTATCACTATGTTAAGTGGATACGAGCTACTTAAATGCACCATTAAAAATGAGATATTTTGAGTTTTTATGCTGGATGCGTTACACTGTTTCTACGCCGTTAGAGAAGGTCCTTTTTAACCCCCGACACGCAAATGAAGGAGGTTATAAATTTGACATGTCTGTGTGTCTGTGCATCAGTGTGTGGTACTGTAGCACCTAAACGGATCGACCGATTTTGATTGAAAAAATGTTGTTCGAAAGGTTGATCGAGAGTGTTCTTAGCTAGGTTGCGTCTTCGAATGACATTAATTAGCGGAGCTATTAAATTAAAATCTCTTAAAGGAATTCCAAAATGCTTGCAGTTAAAACATATTTAAAAATGTAAAACTTTAATATTGAAAGAAAGACTACATCTTTCTGCGTCTGATAGAATGTGTTTTGAACTTCCATGTGATATAGAGTTCGAATTGTAACTTTTTAAAAGCATATTTTCACTACAGCCAAGCCTTTATTCACACGATTTGTAACCGAATTCATTGTTGGCCGACAAGGTAAGAAAACACAATTATTTACATTTTTTATCTGTTGCAACTTTTTACAAATAAAATACTTTTAATTAATTTTAATACAATAAGGCTTTTAAAAGTATTTTCAATTTTCCCTCTTAATTTTACATTTGCGACACAGTCGTTTTTTTTTTTTTTTTTTCCTTTTTAAATTTTAGTTACTTGTATAACAACTATTTATTTTGATAGGTTCCAAAACCAGTCGACATGCAAAAATTAGACCTTACTAGCATCATAGCGTCATAAATATTTTTTCAAACATACTAGCAAGACAAAGAAAAATAAAATAATATTTCATTCGCACAATAAATCATACTGCGTGTTGAATGCTAAAATGAAGTCCTTGAATTTGAAAACTAAAGGTAAGATTAACTTAAAAGACGCAGACTGCGAGTTTATTTCCTGCAGTATCATAGCGGAAAGTCAGGCGTTTCAATAGCCTTATGTTTGCATTAAAAATGACTTGACCATTTCTTGAGCAATTAATTATCCTTATTGTTTATAAACAACCAGGAATTCCAACCACGTTTAGGCGCCTAATTACAAGGAAGGTTATTAGAATGCCACATTTACTTGAAAAGTCATTTTAGAGGTTCATACATCGTGCACTGGATATTGTGGCTATAAATTAACTTATAATTAATGTTAAAAGAATACAAATGTCTGAGATATGTATCATTTTCTTGACTAAAAATCTTAGCTTACAGGCGCATATGAATTTTATGCCTGTTATTATTTTTTAAACAATTTTCTAAAAGGTTTAAAAGAAAAATAAAATGTTGCATTTTTGGAACCCTTAACAAGAAGATTTAATGAAAAATTCCAGTAATACCAAAATTAATTATTTTTTCTACAAATACCGAAAATAATTAAAATATTTTTTTTCTAAATTTGCATTATTATCCTTGATAAAACTGATATCTAAATATCATTAAAATCTTTTACAATCCAGAAGACTGTTTTCCATAACAATAAAACCAAAACGATTTTTGGGCATGTGCGTGTGTGGTTGTATGTATTGTTATAATAAAGCGACTGTAGAATATTTTTGCGTTGCGTGACAAGCATTGAAAAGTACCTAAAACTCTTTTTTTTAGATCATGATTTAAATCTTAATCAGTTTTGCTTTAAACTAAAAGCTTGTAGCAGTTACAGAAAATCTTTTTTTCTCATTAATTTTTTCCCCCTTTAACATTTTTAAATTTTACTTTGGAAAGAGTATTTGATCTGATTCAGTTCTACATTTTATTTTTACTACTCTTAAAATAAATTTGCTAGATTTTGAAGCTTTGAAATAAAATACCTATAAATTACTGAAATATAGTCTAAGGAAGTAAACCTTGTTACCAATTTGGAAAACAGTTTAAAAACCCTACTATTTGTCGTAATTTTTTGTTTACTGTGTATGCAAGTGACTTCATTTCGATTGGTGACTGACGTTTATTTCAAATATTTTGCCTTTGTTTTTAGTAGTAATGAGTCACGTGATTCTTTGCCGAGTAGCCAACCCCGAAAATAATAATCATAATCTGATTATTTTCCTACATTTGCCAATAGGGATTTTAAGATATTTTTTTTCTTTTTTTCGTTTTATTGTTTTACTTTTTACAAAAGAAAAACTTTCGCATTTTTTTATTATTTCATTTAATATTCAAAACTGCGCCTTTACTCTGCAAAAAATTCAGAAATGTTCCTGAAAAATAATGGGTAGCTAGTGCTCCTCATTTCCACCAGTAACGTAATTGGGAAAAACTTTAAAGTTTCATTTTAAATGTCGGTATCTATTCTGAAATTAATCTGAAATCATCCTTAAGAATCCAGAAAACTTTCCAATAAATATCAGTTATACTTTTGGAATAAATTAAAAACCATGATTACATAAAAAAAATTTAAACAAAAAAGTAGAACTGAGTTCAAAAACTGCAGCTGGAAATTGCTCTAAAAACTAAAAAATAATTTCATACTTTGAACAACATCTATAGTACTTTTTGAACATAATTTTTGAAGTCGGAGCAAAAATGATGGGGAAACTGATGTGTCACCATTTCTCATTTTCATTTTTCGCGAAAATCAATCAAAGTTAACGAAACAATTATATCGATACACAAATATGTGGTTAAAAATGTTGTATGCGAATTCTATTGAAGAACCTAGGTCCATTAAAATTTACATTTGTAGTCGAATTATGTTTAAGTGTGATTTTATCGACTTCCAAAATTATGTTCAAAAAGTACTATAGATGTTGTTCTAAGAATGAAATTATTTTTTACTTTTTAGAGCAATTTCCAGCTGAAGTTTTTGAAGTCGGTTCTACTTTTTTAATTGAAAATTTTTATTTCATTCTTTTTAGTGAAAATATATTTATTTCAAAATAGTATGTCACCATCACTAAACTTCACCCTATTTTTCATATAAATCCTGAATATAAAAAATTTTAAACGACCGGCACTAAAAAGTAATCTTAATCACAAATATCAGAGATTGAGAGGGCTACACTATCGTGGGCAGGTAGAGGGCAGTAACTGCTTCTTTTTTTTTTTTTGCATTTTGTCATCTATTGTATGTTAGCTTTGTTGTACAAACTAACTTATTTGGTTTCCGCTGAAAAAAATATCTAATTCCAACATTTTCCTATTGTTAGTACTGAATCCAACACAATTTTTTTTTTATCTCGAAAACTCATTTCTGCAGATACTGCAGTTTACCTGCCCACGACAGTACACATAAGAGACATACAGGTCTGAAACTCATTCATAGTGAGGATTTTTTTTTTTTGTAATACCCAACTCAGCATCAAAGAATCTTTAAGTGAACAACTAATTACCACCCTTTTCCCACCCTTAGGGTAGGATTTTTCCCCTCAAATTTATATGGGAACAACTTCAGGCTATACCCTTCCCAATAAAAAAAAATATTCGAAATCGGACTATTCTGTAAAAAGTGTGGTCATATATAAAAAAATCTGTGAGTGAGCAACAAATCACCCCCCTTTTCCCACGCTTAGGGTAGGATTTTTTTTTTCCAAATTTATATGGGACCGATTTCAGGATATACCCCTTTTCAATAAGAAACAAATTATCAAAATCAGATTGTTCTGTAAATAGTTGTGCGTGGTCACACATTAATAAAAAAAAAAAAAACGCGTCGACTTGAGAACCTCCTCCGTTTCCTCGTTGGTTAAAAATACGTATCGTTAAAGTAAAAGCTTGGCCCTATTTTTGATTATCAGAAAACAACTTTAGCTGTTTATGTAGCTAAAGCAGAACTGCAAGCAAACACCAAACAGCTATTTTGCTCGCATATCTTGCAGAATTTTCAATATTCAGAGACTGCATTTTGCCCTCATTTGGGGTTCAATCAATTTGGAAGCACAGTAGGTAAAGGACCTAACACCTAATTGTTAAGCTGAGTATTTATTTACACCGTTAGCTAAAAAGATTTTCATAAAAATGAGAAATTTGTATTCATACACCTTGCAGCAATCCAAGAAACGGTTTGTAAATTGCTTATTTTCAGAGTAAACTGGTGAAAACCCTAGAATTCTTACGGGACAATGCCCGGAAATAATTATCGACGTTTCGGAAATTTCTAACAGTTTAGTATTAACATTGGCAGAATTTGCTAATGCACGTATACTTTATTTTTGATAATTGCATCGGGTATTATGGTATAACTTTGAATATATTTCAAGCATTTAGTGCTCTTGCTGTATGCTATTTGGTAAGAATGAAAAATTTATAACCTAATTTGGTTGCGAAGGCTTTTAAATTCCTTTTATCCGAGTTGACATTATCAAAGAAAAAAAACTGGTCGGGGGGGGGGGGGGGAGCACAGTGAGACGAAAAATATAAAATTAAACAAATTTGAAAACTTTAGTTTTATAAGAAAATATTTAAGGTAGTTTTGTAAGGCTCCTTAAGTTTACCAACTTTTGAGGCACACAAATTGTCATTATTTATTAAAGCTTTTGAGATGGCTTAAAAAAAGGAAACGTAAAATTTTGTCTCACTGTACACCATGCGTGAGGTACAGTGAGACAACAGGCAAGACACACAGAGCCAGCCAATAGGGTTGAGGGAAACTTAATATGTTCAACGCCTAAAAGTAAAATTGAATCATAATGAGAAATTCAAGTTTGATCGTACATCTAAATTAATTTTTATTTTTCAAATCCCTCAAAGAAATACATTTCGCTTAATATAATTTATTTTATCTGTTATCAACAATTTGATATTTTTATTCGGAACAGATGCAGCAACTGGTACAGATGGTCAAATAAAAACATTCAAAATGGTTTTTTATTTGCGCATAATACCAACATACAAGTCTCCAGTTACCATTGGAACATTTCCAACATTAAGTTATTTCTGTTTGAATGCAAAGTCTATCAGAACAAAGTCTTCTTCAAGTGGCTCACGATCTAGCTCTTTAAAGCGAGAAGATCGATTTTCGCGCATGTCAATTTGGTCTGATAAAATTTCAGATTCTCCGTTTAGTACTTACTAGCTGCATTGCCCGGCTTTGCCCGGTCTACCTTGAAAAAAACCATTGTGTCAAGTGAAGTATCTTCAATAACCAGGATTAAATGAAAGAAAAAAAAACATCATGCAAAATTTTCTCGCCAAACAATGACGACAGATACTAAAATACTTTTAAGAAATTAAAATAAAATGAGAAAGATGGATTTAAAATGCGTAACCATGGAAACACAAAATAAAATAAGTTTAAGAATTGAAAATGAGAAAGATGGAAATAAGCAATGAATTCAAAAAGCGTTACCGTGGAAACGCGAAATAATATGGTTAAAAACTTGAATAGAGAACAGATTTTTGAACTTCATTTAATTCGCTTGTAACTTTTTTTCTAATGGAGATAGAGGGTTAAACTTTCGACCTTAGGTCGAGTTAGATCTGGAGTAAAAATAAACAGCTCTTTCCAATGCTGTCAAAAAGAAAACTGTTGGACAATTCCTTCACTTTTTATCGATGGATTTAATGAAGAAAGTAGTGAATAAATTTCAGCTAAGCCTAAAAAAATTCGAGCTAAAGACGTAAAAAACTCCCGCCGCAATTAAGTTAGAGCATTGGAACAAATTGCGTAGAACGCGGAAAATTCTTCCCTTTCCAACGATATGTAATATTACTATTTGCAAGTAATTTTTCACCCCCATATTCGGGAATTTATGTGAAAATTGGGCCTAAATTGGAATAAAAAAAGAACTATTCATCGAATTGTTTTCGAACTGGTCTGCAAACCTTCTCAGGACTTAAAGGAACAAACTGAAAATTTCAGCAAAATCGGCCGGGTAGTTCTCGATTTTTGCGAGTTCAAACAAACAGACGCTTTTTGGAGACTTCATTTTATACTATGTAGAGATTTCGCGAAAAAACTTTCACTCAAAAATCGACCTTAATTTTCATGTTGCTCAACCCCGAATGAATATTGAGGTTTTTTTTTCCGACTCGACCACACGTGGATAAGTGCTTAAAAACGTATAGACACGCGAAATATCCATTTTGACGATTCCCGAGTTAATTACGAGTTTTCTCGTGACGTCTGTATGTACGTATATGCGTATGTGCGTATGTATGTCGCATAACTCAAGAACGGTATGTCCTAGAAAGTTGAAATGTGGTACGTAGACTCCTACTGGGGTCTAGTTGTGCACCTCCCTCTTTGGTTGCATTTGGGTGTTTCTAAAAGGGTCTTTTACCTCTTTTTGGGGGGAATCATTGTCAATTTCGATGTAAACTCAAGTGATGTGATAGTTTGGCGGACACTTTGCGTTATATCACCAGTCTTTTGGTCGCCAAGTTTTATCGCCAACTTGGCGACAAATTTGGCTTTTTTTTTTTAAATCTGGTTTTAATTTGGCCACTGTTGGTGACATTAGGAGAGTAAACTATTGAATCACATTAAAATTGCCAGTAATAGAGAAATGACATTCAATTTCCCCATACTTGACATTCAATCACACTAAACGAGAAAACGTTTTGGTTGAACCGATCACGATTGATTAATATTTTGCACGAATAAGCATCTGCGTACACCGATGTTCCCCTTCATTCCAAACTTTTTTGAATCTTCACAATTTGTAATTCAGCTGTTCCAAAAAACTAATTAGAAAATTTCACTTAGAAGTATGAGTACCAGATTTTGTTCGTTTCTACGCATCTCCTTCAGAGATAGAACTACCACAAAAATTTGTTTAGGTAGATAGAGAAATACAACATTTTCTGAAACTGATCCACATGAATTCACCTTAAATCGTTCTCAGCAATGTAAATAAAAATAGTCAATTTTTATGAATTCCCTAATTCTTTGCTTATATATCAGCTATGGAAAATGTAATAAACACTTTAGAAAGATTTTTACATACATTTATGTTTTTAAATGCAATTGGGACACGTATTAGACGTTTTTATTTTAAAAGTTATTGGAAGTGAAAAAAAAAAAATTATTTTCGAAGTGATATGTCCTTTTATATTGCTTCTTCTGAATTTTACATTTCGCACTCCCATAAAACAGTATGAAAAGGTTATTTAATTAAAAAATAACACTTGGTAAAAGATTCAAGAAAGTGTTATTCATACGAGAAACAATATATCTCAGGCATAAAGCACATTGTTTGCTTTTAATATTAAGCAGGTGTTGTCTTTTTAAGCTTCAGCTTTTTATTTCAGATTTTCCAGCGGCCTAAAGAGCTAATTTTAAGTATTATAAAGCATCCCTAAAATGAAATTAAGGCTTAATCTGTAACAAGTTATTATAAGCTAACACTGATAAGACTTCACTTAAAAAAAGAAAAGCATATATGTATAAAGTACTATAATATTTTCTCTAAAGGACATTACAGTGCTGGCCAAATTATTAGACTAAGACTTTTAAAGGCAAATTCTTTATTTATTACATAACTATAGACACATTAACGAACATTGAAATAATTATCTAATATTTTTATTTAGTATGCATTCCCTTGTTCTTGATGAGCATTTTAAGTCTTTTTGGCATATTTTTCACAAGGTTTACACTCTTTCTTAACATTTTAAAAAAGGAGGTAAAAAATTGTTTATACTCACTATTATATATACTCACATACACTTACTCACTAATTACCTAAAATTAACTTTAAATATAAAAGAACACACTAATAAAAAGAACTAGTGAATTGTTTAAGCTGATTGAGGTTATGTTCCTGGTAGGTAGATAAACAGAACATAAACAAAGCAGACAGTGCTTCCACTACAAACATTAAATTATGCTAAAATAATGTAATAATCAGTTTACAGTATGTACTGTACTTTAACAGTAAAATTAATAGTATTTAATACAAATAGTGTACAAAAACAAAAAAAAACTCTTTAGTCTAATAATTTGGCCAGCACTATACTTAAGAAGTAAATCTTTACTAATAATAAAAATGGAAGTCTGTGTGTCTGGATCTCTCGATCTCTGTTACGCACATAGCGCCTAAACCGTTCAGATGATTTTCATGATATTTGCCAAAGTTCGTAGCAAAGAGGTGAGCATCTCGAAGCGATTTTTTTTTAGATTAGAGTATATTCTTATTCTCTTCAATTTTTATGAACATTTTATTGTGAAAATTATCATAACGTGGACGGACAAATTACCATAACATGGACGAGCAAACTACCAAATTCGACCATGGGCGAGCCAATTAAAGTAGCATCTTGGCGAGAAATGCATCATCTATTATTTTTTAAATATACAGGCGAATCAAATTATCTTTTAATGTTCTACTACGGGCAAAACCATGCGGTACCACAAGTTATGTAATAAAACTAAATTATTTTTTGTCAGTAATTACATTGTTTTTCAAACTATCTGATAAACTCAGCACTGCTCGACGCATTTATACTTCAGTGCAGCATTTAACGTGTCATTCCGAAAAAAAATAATGAAGAAAAATACCTAAACCAGTCGTTTCCACCTTTATTTATCTTCATCGACATTATGTTTTTGAACTGTTTCAGTGCAGTGCACAAAATCTGGTTGCTCCAGCCATTACAGAAAATGCTTTCAAATGTAAAAATTCCGCCAAATAATTAAGATTAAAAGAATATTAAAAGTTATATTAAAGTAAAAATAATCCACCAAATAATATTTTTTAAACCTCAAGTAACATTAAAGTTTCATTACACTGTAAAACAATCCACCAAATTCGTTTTATTGCCAAGCAAAGTCACCGTAATCACGCCATTTGGCGAATTGTTATTATTATTATTATTTATTAAAGGATTAGTGATACTGATTTAGATTTTGTGGGTCTATGATGTTTTTATTTTTATGAAGAAAATGGGGAATATTATTCTTGACTGAGTTTTTTCAGAAAAATGTCGACGTTATTTAAAAACAGAAATCCTCATTGTATCGAGGCTCTTTAGACGCTTATATCGTTATATAAAAAAGAATTTTAGAGAACGTTTTTCTTTCCCTAATGTAAAGTTTTGTCTTATGTTATCCTCATTTAAATGGGTGTATTCAGAAACTGTTGTACTTACTCTGATTTTAACGAGACTGTTTTTTCCTTAAATGGAACCGTTGACGTTATTTAGAAACTGTTGATTCCATTCTCATGGCTATTTTAAGGGACTGATGTTCTCACTCTAAAGAAACATTTTAGGAAGTGTATTTAAATTAGGAATCGTGGTGACAGTTCACGCTATTTTCGGACTGTCGCCTTTACATCCTATGACCATTTTAGGAATACTTCTCCTTATTTATTCAGGAGAGACAAGCCTCATGGGGCATCCGTTCCTTTCCTGGGCAGGGAGCTATGCAATAAATTAGGTTTCCTATAGCCCACACAGCACCGGGCCCAATCGGACTGCGGGTTTTAAAGGAATTTTTGAATTTAACAATAACTGTTGACCTTATTCGAATGGGAATTTTATTAGAAATGCTGATGCTAACTTCTTCTCTATTCCAATACGTGTTCCTGATTTATCTTGGATAGTTAGGTTTCTTAAGTAAGATTTAACATCTGCCTAAGTTGGCTCTTAATCTTTATCAATTGACAAAATTTACATCAACGCGAAAGAAGCCGTAGTTATTTAGTTATGAGTAAAAACTTCACTGTTACATTTTAACTGAAAAAGAAAATTATTGCAGGTAAAACTTTCACTAGTCTAAATGCTTTTATGAAAATGTATTGACATATGTTGATAAAGCTTTGACCGTTTTTTTTTTCAGTAATAATGTTCGAAATGTCCAATAATGTCCTGTTGTTTAAATTTATCAATATGAATGATGTTAATGGATTAAAATTTTGCTCCGAAATCAGGACGAGGGGTCATTGTTTTAAGCTGTTCAAATCGCAGGCTATCCTGGAAATACAGATAACTACTACTTTAGTAGGGTTGTGCGGGCACTTGGCACAGCTTACCGGAAGAGGTGGTAATAAGCAATAGCTTTAAGAGGACATTTGATCTTCATTGGGGACTAATAAATTGACTAGGACCAGCCTAGCTGGGCCAAGAGCCTGTTGCTGGTTGTCACATTTGTATTTGTATTGTATAAATGCCTACACTCATTGTGATTCACCTCAGTAAATATCCTATTTAACTTCCTTTCATATTAAGAAATAAAGTGAAAAGATATTATTAAATTTTAAAATTCGGATAAGGGACATTTTTTTTTAAATCTATTAGATACAAAAGTCTGCAATTCAGATTAAAATATGCTAACATGCAAGTGATATTATTTTTTGTATTATACATAGGTTGGAATGTACCCTAAAGAAATGTAATATTTAGTTTCAGTGAAAAATATGAGTACAATATTTTTTTTCCACTGTGGGATATTATATGTATGAATATTTTTAAAATTATTCACCTACGGTTTGAATGTTTTCTCGCGTTTTGCTCAAACTCATAAAATTTCACTTTCCATCCCTTTGCTTCCAAATGCCTCAATTAATATAGTTTTTAAATTATGAAGTGTTAAACTTTTTTTCTTGACAGGATCGAAAAACTTGGCAAGCCGCATGCAGTGCATGCGTTGCTGGTTGAACGTTGCTGTTTTCTAGTACAAAATTTTTAATGAAATTAGTCACCATAAATAAAAAGGCTGTATTTCAACTGGGACACTTAAGCCACTGTTTTCTTTTAAGGATCAAATGCTAATCTGATGTACATGCAAATTACTTTTAAGTTGGATAAATAAATACCTTTGTGCTGAATAGCAAAGTAAGAAATAACAACGTAAAAACGCACAAATTACAGATTACTGCAGACACGTGTTTCGGTGTTACAAGGAACGCCTTTTTCAGCGCAAAAAAAGATGAGTTTCTTATGGACCTTTTGTCGGATTTCTTTACCTTTTGTCGGATGTCTTTTCATCTATAAGCTCTTTTTTTTTGCATTGAAAAAGGCGTTCCTTGAAATGCTGAAACAAGTGTCTGCAATAATTTGTAATTTGTGCGTTTTGACGTTGTTATTTCTTACTTTACTTTTAAGTTATATTTATTGAATGACACTAAAATCAATTTAGGAGAGAAATATTTCTACATCATTTTTGCATTATGTACATTGTTTCTGCACCGATTTATCAGCTATTTTGTACTTATTACGCATAAATACAAAGGTATGTCGAAGTAATTTTAGTAATTCAGGTTAGTCTGTTCTGGCAAATTTTTGTTGCTTATCATTAATGGTATAACATTTTTTGAAAGAAATAACTACCTTTATCTCATTTCCGGCATCATATGCAATGTAGAACCACCTTTTACACGAATATTTGATTTTTTTTCAAGCAGCAGTACCATTTTCACTTGTTTAAATTGCCAGTCTTTTACTGGGAAATTTCCCATTAGCAAGAGTTTTTTTTTTTTTTTTGTACAAAATATTTCGATTTGGTTAATAGAAACTAGATTCAAATCTTGAAATGGCATATTTTCTATCCACGCTATAAAGGATAAAATCAATGTTTTTTTTTCTTACCCTGCAATTTCAAGATCTCGCTTAGCATTGTGTTGATCTTTTTTTTTCGCACATACAATTTATGAATATTACTTCTTTTCCTGCGCTAAAGTTATATTAAAGAATATTTTAATACAGTTTCATACAAATTTCTTTTTAAAAGGAAAACTTCGACTTATATTTCTTTGATCCTTTCTTTTATTAAAAGGATACGATGCCTTGAGAGTTTATCGGAAATATCTTACCGAATTTTTTTAAAAAAAAGAAAAATATGTTTCAATTAGAGATAAACGAAACTGAAGTTTTAAAAGATAAGACTTGTATGAAATTAATAAAGTCAGACCTAACAACGTAAGTAGAAGCACAAATTTGTAAATTACAGCAGACACGTGTTTCGGCGTTACAGGGAACGCCTTTTTCAATGCAAAAAATAATGAGCTTATGGATGAAAAGACATCCGACAAAAGCCTATGTCGGAGCTTTTGTCGGATGTCTTTTCATCCATAAGCTCATTATTTTTTGCATTGAAAAAGGCGTTCCCTGTAACGCCGAAAACACGTGTCTGCTGTAATTTACAAATTTGTGCTTCTACTTACGTTGTTAGGTCTGACTTTACTATTCAGCACAAAGGTATTTATCTTATCTTGTATGAAATTAGTTTACAAGCATTTCAATCAAATTTCTACGTCCCGATAAAGAAGAGAAAAAAAATTATATTCTTTTTTCCTTTATTGTTCAATTTATGTATATTTTTAAAATCTTTTTTTTTTTCTATTCTAACTTAAACTTAACGCCACATTTTGGCTATGCTTGCTTTATCAACGAACTATTTGCAAAACTAAATTAATAACTTAAGAACATTTTTCTTATGTATAGATACACATATAACTACACGTTTGTCCAAATTTTGGAATCCATTCGCTTTTAAATTGCAGCTAATATTTTAATTTAACCCCTTCCCCTGAGGATAAAAATATTTTAAGCTATGTTCCCCATGTTGTAGTATGTGGGAGAGAGGTAACACTTGGTTATAACATTACATTTATTCTCAAAGGTAGTTAAAAATAAAAACATTAACAAGAACAAGATACGCAACAAGTATACAACTGAGATTCAACATGGCCGATTCAATCCGTTCACTTCTTCATTTTTATCTGTTGAGTGCTAGTCAATGTTGCCAGATATGACACTCTCCTCCTTATTTGTTAGTTAGTAAACAAATAAAAAATACACAATGTACAAAATAAATTATTACAAAGTAATATATACATTCATGAATCAATGCCATATCTTTGAATGGGTTTTACGTTTCGCTTTGGTCTGGTAGAACGTATCGGTGATTTTTGCGATTCAGCATTCGGAGGATTTTCGGGCTTAACTATTGACGGTTCTGCATTATGTAATGTTTCATTTGCACAATTATATTGAGCATTTTCTTCGTTAGGTTTGCTAGCAATATCTAATGCAGGTAAAATAGCATTCCTAATGGATGGTACATTAACATCAGGGTTCATATTAGTTAAATTTGAAAAACTAAATTTTTCCTCGTCTATTGCAGACTTTCTAAGATGATCAGAATGAACATATCGTGTTTTGTTATTAACTTTAACTAAAAATGTATTCTGGCTTATAACTTTAGTAATTTTACCAGGGAACCATTTAATTACATCACCTTTAATTGATTTAACCCACACCCTCTCATTTATTTCAAAATTTCTTTTAGTAGCGTTGCGATTGAAATAAGATTTTTAATAATCCTGATACTTTTTTTCTTTTAACAAATGATTACTTCTAACCTTCGTAATAGCAGTTTGTGGCAAATAGCCAAAAATTAACTCGGCAGGAGTTTTTAACGTTACTGATGAAGGAGTATTCCTATAAGCAAAAAGTGCCGAATCTAATCTGTGTTGAAAATTATCATATTTACGATCAGAAAATGTTTGTCTTTTCAACATGTTTTTAACAATAGATACTGAATTTTCCGCTGCACCATTAGAATTTGGATGATATGGTGGCGAATTTACTGGATTAATCCCGTTGGATTTAAAAAAACTTTAAAATTAAGTCAGATTTAAATTGCTGATCAGATACTACATCACTTGGTAAGCCAAAACAAGCAAATAATTTTCGTTATTGAGTTATTGTCGACTTTGAATCAATGCTATTTACTACAGATACGTCGATCCATGTCGAATAGGAATCTTTAACAATTAAAAGATTTTTTACCCTCAAATTCCGCAAAGTCTATGTGTATTCTTTCAAAAGGCTTTCCAGTTAAAGGCCAAAAATTTGATTTTACTTTTGGAGCTGAAGGTCTTGTGAGTTGGCAAGGTATACATTTATTTACAAAATTTTCAATAAACTGATCAATTTTTGGGAACCAAAAATATGCTCTAGCCAACTGTTTCATTCTGAAAATACCTGGATGTTCATTGTGAAGAAGCTCCAGTACTTTTTTATACCATATTTCTGGAACCACTAACCTATTTGCTCTAAGTAAACAATTTCCTTCAACACTTAATTCATTCTTTACCTTTTTGAATTCATTAAGATTTTCTTCAACATCAGTAGGCCAACCAAACTTAGTGTAATTCAACACTTTTGATAAACAAGGATCAAGAGACGTTGCTCTCTGAATATCATCAATCTTTAAATTTTCAAAATCAGAAAAGAAACATATGAAATGTGTGAACTCATCAATTGGTTCATCATCTTTACATGGTAATCGAGATAGTGCATCAGCGAGCAACAACTCTGTACCCTTTTTATGCCTTATTACATAATCATAATTTGAAAGGATAATGGCCCATCTTTGCATTCTCGCGTTAACCATAGTTGGTACAGGTTTATTATGACCAAATAATGTTAACAATGGCCTAGAGTCTGTCTCGATGGTGAATTTTTGACCTTGTAAAAATTTATTAAACTTTTTTATACCAAAAATTATGGCCAAAGCCTCTTTATGCACTTGAGCATAATTTCTTTCAGCTTTACTCAAAGTTTTGGAAGCGAAAAAAATTGGTCGAAGCTCACCGCCAGGAAATTCATGACACAAGACAGCCCCCACGCCATAGTCTGATGCATCACATTGCAAAACTATTGGTTTTGCCATATCAAAATGAACCAAGATATTATGCTTTTTTAACAAAGTTTTGCTATGTTCAAAAACTTTTACACAATTTTTTATCAAATTTCCACTTAACATCTTTTTCCAGTAATTTATAAAGTGGACGAAGAGTATTAGATAAATTTGGAATAAAATGAGAATAATACCCTAATAATCCAAGATAGCTTTTCAGTTCAGTACAATTTGTAGGCACCGAAGCTTGATATATATCATTACACTTTTCATCTAAAGGATGGACATCAGTGAAATCTTTCTTATGCCCTAGAACTTGAATACTGTCTTTAAAGAATTCACATTTAGAAAGATTTATCTTAACATTGTAAGAATTTAGCCTATCCAAAACAATTTCAGTTCTTTTTATACATTCTTCTTTTGTATTTGCCCTTATAAATAAATCATCTATGTAACAATTTGTATACGAAAAATCTTTCAATATTTCATCCATCTTTTGTTGGAAAAGAAAAGAAGCTGATTTGATCCCAAAAGGAAGTTTAGAATACCTGAGTAAACCTCTGGGGGTATTTAATGTCAACAATTCCTGTGATTCAGGGCTAATTTGAATCTGATGGAAAGCTTTTGATAAGTCTATTTTAGAAAAATATTTCCCACTTCCCATACTAGTTATAATTTCTTCCTGAGATGGTAGAGGATAAAATTGAGTTTCACAAAACTTGTTGACAGTAAGTGAAAAATCCCCGCAAATTCTAACAGCTTCCCTACCATTTCCATCCAGTTTGGGAACAGCAACTATTGGTGTTGCCCATTTGGAATGGCCAACAGGGTACAAAACACCATTGTTAATAAGAGTATCCAACTCCTTATCAACAAGATTTCTTAAAGCATAAGGGACTGGTCTACTTTTGCAAAAAATGGGAATAGTTTCCGATTTCATTGCTATATTAATAGGTACACCCAAAATACCAGTTGTATCATTTAGATTAAAACAATTTGGATATTTATGTTTAAAATACTCAACAGTAGAAGAGACATTATCAAAATTTACATTTTTATCAAGTACCATATTTATACAATCATCAATCCTAATTTTCAATATTTTGATCCATTTTCTACCCAACAAAATAGGCTTATTATCATTATCACAATCAACCACAATTAATGGTAAACTGTAACACTTATTCAAATAAATTACGGGTACATCATAATTTCCTACAATTTTTAAATCATTGTTAGTGTAAGATTTCAATATTGGGGCTGGTTTCGACTCTATGCAATTTAATTTCAATTTTTTTAATTTATTTAACGAAATAATTGAATATTCACTGCCAGTGTCAATTTGCATATTCACTTTCACCCCATTGATATGAACATCAGTAGTGTATGGTTTAACGCTACTCGAATTCTTAGACTTAACAATGTTATTCAAATATTCTGATTGTTCATTCACACTTACGTTACCCGAATTTTTAGAAAAAATGTTATTCAAATAAGGTTCTGATTTATCACTTACATTTGCAGCACCTTCAAGAAAATTCGTATTTGAAGCTTTACATGCAGGCTTAATGTGACCCTTTACACCACATTGATAACACGTAGCATTCTTGAACTTACACTCTCCTCTGTGAAATTTAGCACAGTGCTTGCACGATTTTATTACTTTTGTAATTTGATGAGGATATGTTGGCTTTCCAAAATTCTTCCGTGTCGAATCTTTTGGTTTTACTTTCTTATACTCATTAATTTTGAGGACGCTTTGATTTTCTTCTTTTAGTAACTTGGTCTCTCTAGATGCTGTTTCCATAGCAAGAGCCAGTTCAGAAGCTTTAGCGAAATCAACGTCTTTTTCACTGAGTAATTTGTTTTGAATTTGTTCGGACTGTAATCCACAAACCAATTTATCTCGAAGTGCGTCGTTTAGAAATGCACCGAAGTTGCACTTGCTGGCGAGTTCCTTTATTTTTACAATGAACGTTGAAATATCTTCGTTACCTTGTTTGAGATTGTAGAAGCGAAACCTTTCCATAATGGTTGAAGAAGCCGGGGAATAGTAATCCGTTAAAACTTTCACAATGTCGGTATATTTTACATCTTTTATTTCTTTCGGCTGAAGTAAGTTGCGAAGCAATGAGAAGGTCTTCTTTCCAATTGCAGTCAACAAAAGGGCACGCGTTTCATCGTTGGAAGTGATTTTGTTGGCCTCAAAGAAAAAATCCGCTCTCATGAGGTATTCCACAAAGTTGTCCCCTTCGACGAAACTTTGCAAATGAGCAATACCAGTGTTCGGCATCTTATCGTAATATTTTCCAATTTACTCGTCGCCAATGTTGTAGTATGTGGGAGAGAGGTAACACTTGGTTATAACATTACATTTATTCTCAAAGGTAGTTAAAAATAAAAACATTAACAAGAACAAGATACGCAACAAGTACACAACTGAGATTCAACATGGCCGATTCAATCAGTTCACTTCTTCATTTTTATCTGTTGAGTGCTAGTCAATGTTGCCAGATATGACACCCCAAATGAAGCTTTAAAATGTAATTGCTTGTAATAAAAATAATAATATAAATACTCAGTTATGTAGCATCGTATTTATGTATAAAAAATGTTTTCCCTAAAATAGCCGCTGTAGCCAAGTTGGGATTTCTTTTTTCCCTTCTAGACCAGAGCTTCCCAAACTTTATTGCAAGCGAACCCGTTTCATGGACCAATGCTCAGTGAGGACCCCCGACATTCGAGTGTAAAGATACCTGCAGCTTGTGGTTAATTGAACTTAATGAAATCAACCATTACTAATTAGAATGAAACATTAATACCTTTAAAAAAATGTAGGTAATTTACAATGCTTACCTTTATTTATGAAGTATAGAGTACAAAAATCAAACAGACAGATATGAAAGACGTTAAATTCAAAATTAAACAATGATTAAATGGGAAGAGAGAGGTCGTTTTAACAGGCACAATTTTTATATATTGGGTTTAGTTTTTGACTGCTGGAGTTGAAAATCCGCATGATGAAATAAAATTCTGACTTTTTGAGGTTCTTCCTGTAATCGCGAAATTTTTAAAATTTTTCCATCTCATTAATTTTCTTGAGTCTGTTGTGAAGGTTTTACAGATCATTTTTGTTCAAGTCTGATTGTTGAACACACGTCACTTGACATGACTTTTACTTTCGAGGTAGACCGTACAAAGCCGGGCGACGCAGCTAGTACCTTATACAGGCAAAACAGGTAAAAGGGACAATTAAAACAAGTTATCATGAACCACAGTTAAACATTTTAAAGTTAGCAATTCACACGTGAAAAATCTCTTCTTTAAAAGGAAAGACCAAGTCTATTGCTCTAATATGTTAAGCAAAAACAAAAAAATATCATGGAGTTTTGAATCAATACAAATAAAATAAACTTCCGAAATTAAAAAAAAATAAATAAATAAACTTCCTAAAAATATTCATTATTCCAAAAAAAACTATTTTCTCCTTCTACAAACTTGTTTAGTTTCACGCACAAACAATAAAAAACAACGTGTATAGCTTCGTCTGATTGAATTGCTTAATGTTAAGTCTTTTTTAAGGCTCATACATGAATTTATAAGCATGTCAATACTAAATGCCAGAAAGAACCTTGTTTTGTGTAAAACAAGTTAAGCATTTAAGTTGCAGAAGCATTGTTGTTTCTAAAAAAAATGATTTCAATATTGTTCGACATTAATAACCATGGGAAAAAATATTATTTATATGATAATAATATATTTAGAAGTATTACCACCCTCAACTACTCAATATTAGTACTAAACACAGCTTTACCTCATTAGTGATCCGAAAGAATACAAGGAAACTTTCATCTTATGATTAATCCTTATAAAATCACGACATTAAAGAGAACTTGTAAACGTATCAGTTCGAACTCCAATAAAGGATGCGTAAAATTCTTGCAGCACTATCTTGCTGCGTCCAGAAAACGGATTATAGTTTCTCTTAAGCATTTTCTCTTAAGAATTACTACTGTTTTCGGAACTAACCATGTTTTCTTTTGAAACTGAGGCATATGATATTCACAGCGTTTTACATTTTTAAAACTAATGAACTAATAAATGATGTTGCGATTTCAGTTCTTAGACACCAACAAAAATAGCTAATTTCCTCAAATTTGATAAAGCCATTTTCTATGTTTACCTAACTTATTCTTAGATGTCTTAGTGGTGGAGGAGAAAGTCTAAATAAAATTATATATTTAAGAAAATTTTCCTCCATCGTGCGTACCTGAGTACACAAACCCATTCTTTTGTGTTATAAAATACATCGAACGTTTAATGAGTTCACAAGGATTTACAAACAGTGCAGTTAAAGTTACAGGTAACCGTGCGTTAAACCTGGAAAATGATATTTGCTAAGAAACTTCAAAGTGGTAGGGTAACAGCACCAGTAACAGACATGCTTAAGACATCAGTCTCAGGGTAACGCACTTTTCCGAGCCTTTCAATGCATTTAAACTTTTAAATCTATTTTTTTCTCATGCACCTACATATAATTTAACGTTTGGCTGTTTCTGAATCCTCTGAATTAGTTAATTCTATTTTAATTTGCTTAACTTCGAAATAAGGCCCACCCCAGTAACCCACACCGAAACTTCTGATGATACCCAGTAACAAAAAGGATGAGGAAAGGATGAGCAATGGGCAAAATTCAACTTTTATCTTCAAAATGTGCAAAAGTTCCTTATTTTTAGATCCAAAACCTTATAAAATTCAAATGAACAGGAAACACCGGCTCGTGGTGGCTGTTCTAACCTTCCCCCACTGCCTAAATACCAACTGGCTCATAAAATTCACTCTGCTAACATTAGAAGGTTGCACCGTATTCATTAGTCGCAGTAAAATGAGTTTTACCCATCTAAAGCTCTTATTATAAAATCTTGAAAAATTATACACCTGGTTAAAACTTTGAAGATTTGTTAAACGGATGAGATCACAAATAAAAGTGAACACAAAAAAATCTGCATAAAAACAAAAAGAATTGAATAACATTTTTTAATTATTGTATAATTGCATTATTGAAAAATAGTAACAGTAAAGTCAATGGATAAATCTTGTGTGTATGTGTGTGTGTGGACTAATACCTAAATCATGTTTAAAATCGTGCTGTCATAGATCCCGTAAGGAATACACTGATTCCTTATCATATAATTCAGACTAAAGACTAGATACTGGGTTGAACATCTTAATAAAACAGGTACCATCAAATATTTGTTAAATGTGCAAAGCGGATCCCATAAATTAGAATATCTTCTTGAGTGCCGAGTTTTATAGATCCAAAACCTCAGACTTAGTGAATTACCCAAATTATATTGGACTGCCAAAACTGTAATCACACTTATTGATTAAACGTAACGATTTTTATTTTATTGTTTGTTCATCTGTGCATTATATGCTCCTGATTTGAATTTACATTTTTGTTCATTATTTCTTTTGTTAAGTATTTGGTTTTCAGATCACTATTAATTGAATTTACTCAATGGTGGAAAACCAATTACTATTACATAAATGATATTTGTAATATTTTTCAATATTGTGACTATCTTTTGTCCGCTGATGATTTAAATCTATTTAGAAACATTCGCACTATCTCTGACGCTACCCTTTTACAGATTGATTTGGATAAGTTGCACCGGTGGTGCATGGTGAATAGGCTTTATTTAAATATTAGTAATGCAGTGTTTTGAGTTACAGTCGCAGAACTGACTCATTCTTGCATCTTTGTAACATTGACCAACAGTGTTTATCGCCTTCTGACTTTGCTACGGATTTGGGCATCACTTTTAATACTAACCTTGATTTTACGCAACATATTAACAGCATTGTATCATGGGCATATAAGGTTCTGGGATTTTTTAAACGCAAGACTCGAGATTTTTCTAATGAGCAAGCACTTAAAACGCTTTATTTTTGTCTTGTGCGCTCCAAACTCGACTACTGCAGTCCTATTTGGGATCCCTATTGCAATAATAAATCTAAAATCCTTGAGCAGGATCATCCAAATTTGTTTATTACTTAGGCTATAGAACAATAATCAAAATTTTTAAACTTATTCTTACTTTCATTTATGTAATATTCATAATGTATCCACTCTTAAATCACACCGTGAACTTTTGTGTCTTCTTTTTTTCTACAAGATTCTACATAATTTAATTGATTGCTCAGATATCGTCAATTCGATACAACATGCTGTCCCAAGTAGGACTCTTAGGAGTCATTCTTCTTTTAAAAATACTTTTATCAGACGGAACTATGATGATAATGTTTGTATTTTTAAACTTTACAAACTTTTTAACTTTCATTGTCATGATTAAGATATTTTTAACTTGTCATTTTACAATTTTAAGTCATTATGTTTTAATATTTTAAATGTATAGTTTGTTTTGATTGCTTTTTTTTTATTGTTGCCACTGTAACTGGATTCTTCCTGTAGTGTGCATGCTTTTAATAAATAAATAAATAAATAAATAAGTGTGAAAGTGTCCAAAACCCTTCAGCTGTGATGTCAGTTTACAGACACATAGTTGCGCAACGTATAATTACACAAACATCAACTGTGTATAACTAACTTCATTGGTTTATGATAAATATTTCATTACGCCCTCGTTTTCCCCCTAATACAATACAGTCTTAACACTCTGAAGTATGTACGAAAACATCCACCTATCGATTAATCAGTTACGGCGAATTAAACTTTATGGAATTTCTTAAAGCGCAATTAAATCAGGAATCGTTATCTATCACATACTAGATCCAGATCTCTCCTCGTTAACTTATCAACTCTTACAGACTAAGCAGCATCATTCCCCTTGATAATTTGTCATAGCACTGTCATCTTACAAGGTATTAGCGTGAGGGATTTATTCTTATGCTACATAAATAATATGGATTGTATCTTGGTGGCAGGCAGAGAAGTAATGTCATGTTCGTTTATATCAATCCCACCTGCGCTGGCAATGCGAAAAAAGAAAATAATTTCTTTGTGGTGCAGTCATTCAGAATAACTTTGAGGCGAAAATACATTTTTTTAAATTCCCCCAATCATTCTTCAATAAAGCGGAAATATATTTTGACTAGTTTGAAATGTTTGAAATAAGCTTTGCTAAAAATTAGGATTGATCAAAATTTTGCACTTACCTGAGTTTTTTATTTCGACTTGATTCCGAATGTACAATAGTTTCAAAGCCTTAAATGAAAGCTTGTTCCGCCACACATGAGACGGATAATGAATAAGCGATCTTCATTTGCTTTTGTTTGATGATGAATTTCAATAGCAATTACAGCTATAGCCTTGGTAAATGAAACAAGGGTTTCGTGTTTTGGGATCATTCCCATAAAACTTCCTTGAGATAGAGAACAGTTCAGTCTCCTATTTTTCTATTTATTAGAATGTTGCACCGTCCTTCTCGAATTTTTACGTGGCTGGGTAATCCTCATATATATATATAATTGCTAATGATCGAGTAACGCTCCTGACATCATCAACAATGAAACTCGCACAACGGCATGATAATTTGATAATGTGCTTTGCTAATGTTTAACATGCAGTATTGTGACCAGTCTGAACTGGATCCGGTAACTTAACTGCTTAACTGGTAAGACTGTCATTTCAGGGGAATGAAGAAACGAAAAAGAGGTTAACAATGAACGCTATCTACTGGAGTTTAGGGTTAATCCACTGGAGTAAGGGTTAAAATTTCAACTGTCAAAGTATTACCAAAAAGGCAATTGCTTCGTTCAAATGTAGAAGCAATTTTCACCTCACCCTTCATATCTTGACCGGAGATTTTCTAGTTGTTAATAATAAGTACCAAAAAAAAAAAAAAAAAATTAACCCGGCTAAAAGTTATCCTCCCATTTAGGGTAACCTTGAAGAGTGTGAAACAGTCGGTAAAAAATAATATTTTTTGCAAACTTAAGCCATAAAGGTAAAATTTCTAATGTTGAAAACATTCCCAGTTTATTTTTAACATCAGAAGTGTTTTTAATTTATAACGGAAAATGACAAAAATATTATATGAAGGAATAGTCGAGGAATATACACATCACTATTAAGAGAGAGAAACTTTATTTTATAATTTATTGCTGTGAACTATCGTTACAACTAACTACGAGGGACTGATAATTTTGTTTGTTGTAATGAAATTTAATTAACTTAATGGCAAATAAATATGGACTGAAAGTGCATTTCTTTGAAATGGATATTTCGTGGTATTGGTATTCGTTGTAACCGGAATTCACTGTTTTTTTTTTTTTTTTTTTTGAATGTCATTACCTTTTTTTTCTATTTACTTCCGTAAGCGTATTTTTGATGCCTAAATGAATGTTTTGTTTATTACATGCATTAATTGGTATAATAGAGGAAGATTGTATCACTTGGTACAACATGCTTTCAAACAAAATTTGATTTTTGCACGAATTACCTACATTTTTCCCATCATTTTTCCCCTTTTGAAATTCTTCTCATTTGTTGAAAAGCATCAGAATTCCACTTCCGTCGTCCTTCAAAAAGTTTGGAATTTCGATTCCGCCGGAAATTTAGCTTCAAGATTTCCTTCTTTTTGGATCTAAAAACGCACAAATTCAGTAAACCGGAACAACCTGCTAAACATATTTTTTCTTTATAAGTTTAAAAACTTTGGAAGCATATTTATATTATTAAACGATTTGCATAAGCTATGTATTTTATTAAAGGATATCGATGAAGCAAATGTCAGAATCTATAAAGATTTAATTCTTAAAAATTCTGAGTTAAGAAATAGGAAATCGACATTAAGGTTTTCTTCCAAAGAAAATGCAGTTATATTCATTGTTTCGCGAAAATATATACAGTCTGACCACCGATTTGATGGAATGGCAAACGTCCGGCTTACACTCGGAAATGGACGCATCTATAAATTTTAAGGGAGGTCAGATTTTTCAGATGTACGTTAGCCTCTAAATTAAGCAGTTTCACAATCAATTGAGCGGAGCACGTTCATCAAAAATTTTTGCTTTTCCCCCTCATTCAGGTAGACTCGTCTGAACTAGACGTTTGCCAATTCCATACAACCCGTGGGCAGACTGTACATTTCAAGAAAAGGTTAGCGAAATAAAAGTTCTTTACACTTCCCAATTGACTTAAAATTAAGTCAGGTTATTTTAAAAAATCAACATTGCTACATGTTTGATACAATTGTATATTGTATTGCTGCAACATTACATTGCATATTGTATTTTTAATTAGAAAAAAAGAAGGTAATTTTATGCATTTTCTTACAAAATGCTATGTTTTTCCATATTTTAGTTTAGCGTATTTTGTCATCGAGATTTTAATGATAGAACGACTTTTAAAAGACAATCAGATGATGTATATTTGTTTTTTTTTTATCATTGTTACTTTTTTTGTTGTTGTTAATCAACATCTAAGCTTTCCTAACAGAAATAATAAATGTTCGGTCCTTTACCCTCCTAGAAGTAGTCGGTCAATTTTTGTCTTCTCACAAAATATTCCCCTTCTTAAATATTGCTAATTATAAACAAAAGGCAAAAGTTTCTCTAAGGATGTTTTTTTTAATACAACCAAACAGCCATTTTTTTGGCCTTGATATAATGAAATCCTCATACTAATGACTGCTAAAAGCTTAATTTCCTGCTGCGTCCTGAAATGGATAAAGATAAGATGGTACATAAAGTATAGTTTTAGAGAAAAGTAATTTAGTGTTCGTCGTGAGAAGGAAATCTATTGAAGATCTGATTACGTTTCAAAAACCTGGATCCATTAAAAATGACGAAACTGCTATTTCCTGCTTCCGCCGGAAGTATGGACTCCTAATTTCCTGGAAATTAATTTTCAAACTTGGTTAAAAGTCCTAATATTTCATTTCCATATTATTTTGTAAAATTAATAAGAAAAACGAATTTGATATTTAAACAAAGTAATACCATTATTCAATTTTAATATAGTAATTCATCTTTTTAATTACGCTGTCGCAAATTGTTTCTATAAAGATTTTATCGATATTTATTTTTAAAATATTTGATATTTAATCGTTTATAAAGGAAAAAAGAATTCGCAATTTATTTGTTTAGTTTTAAACTAGCCTACTATTTTTAGTACCAAGATCTATTTTGTAATATAGTCTATTTATATCTTTGCATCTTTAAAATGTCTCTAACACTTCTGGTTATGGCAAATTTTCCTTTTAAATGATAGATAAAAATATTATGAAAGGCTGCATATTTTCTGTCTCGAAAAAAAAGTACAAATTTGAAAAAAAAAAAAAAAAAGCAAAGCATTATATAGCAAAATTTCGTTTTACATGAAACCGTATTTAATATCGTTGAAACAATTGTTCAGATAATATTCGTAGTGGAAAACCAATTTTACAATGCCCTATTCATAAGAAAAAAAATCTGTTGCATATTTAGGTTTGGTATTTAAGCTAATTTGAGCCATCTGAATTCATCTTGCTCCAAAAATAAAGCATTTTGCTCGGAGGTTTTAGTCTATTTCAGTGTGAATGCAGCTCCGTCCTTGTTTAAAAAATGAAGTAATCAGAGCTAAATCTTTTGATTTAGCCATTTTTAGCTATTAACACCTCATTTATGAACGAAGCATGTCATTGTCAAAACTATTACGGTCAGAGCTTAAGTGAATTAACTCCAAATATAAGTAGACCTAAGCAATAAATAAATACCTTTGCGCCGAGGAATAACAGGAAATATCCAACGTTGTTTAGCACAAATAAACAGATTTCAGAATACACGTGTTTCAAGGTTTCAAGGAACCCCTTTTTCAATTCAAAGGTGTGAGCTTCTAGATGTAAAGACACCCAGTAAAAGTAATGAAAATGGACAGCAGACCGTTTAAATATCGAAATAAGCAGTAACAAAAGCAAAACAAGACAAAACGAAACTCAAAGTCAAGATTTATTGCATGATTCCCTCCCAGAGAAAACCGTTAAGCAATTAATTTCAGTAAAAAGACCCATAAAATACATGTTGCTGTCAAAATGAAACCTCTTATTAATAAATTAGCAATAAATTTATGTCCGAAAAAATTTTACTACGAATCAACTGCCACATTAAGCGAAAGAAAGAATAAACATAATTCAGGAAAACCGAAAGAGGTTGGAAAACAACAAAAAGTTAAACAAGTACAAAATAAAACATGAAATGGAAACGTAAAGACAGAAGAAAAAAAAGTTCCAAAGAAAGACATTACCATAACCACCTACAACGCAACGAAGAAAAAAATATGAGATCAAAGAAGAGGGGCGAAAAAAGACTACCAATTAATGAATGGATGCCACACTGCAGAAAAATACGGAATGGATTTAAGATCGTTAACTAGATTAGAACGATTTTTCAGAATGTGGATAGACTCCCAAAAATCAAGATCTGATGAATTTGGGCATTTCTGTATAATTTTAAATGAGTTAAAATCAAAGGAGTGATTTGAGTCCCAGCAGTGTTGAGCTATACTAGACTTATTGAATTGTTGTTTTCTCACATAATGTTTATGCTCTTTTAAACGAAATTTCAAAGAACGGCGAGTCTGTCCAATATAGGCAAGGCCGCAAATTATAAATTCCACAATCATTAAGAGGATCAATAGAATCCTTAAAAGACGAGAACGAAAGTTTATTAATTGGTGAAAACACAACATGGAATTGGAAATGTTTAAGTATCTTAGCGATCTGAAAACTAACAGAAGGAAAGAATGGTAAAACGACCAAATTCTTAGTGATGTAAGTTCTTTTTCGAACATTACTTTGGGATCTTTTAGAAAGCTTTTTATAAATGGAATCAATCAAAGTGGGCGGATAGTCTCTATCAATTGACACAGCTCTAAGATAGTTAAGTTCAACATTAAGAAGTTCCTCTGAAGAACAAGCCTTTAAAGCACGATCAACAAGAGCATTAAAGGCAGAATATTTTTGATTAGGTGGGTGAGACGATAGTCTATGAGGAGGTAAAGAAACAGCAAAAGGTTTGCGATAAACAGTAGTTTCAAAACCAGACTCAGTTCGAGAAACGAGAACAACTTTTTAATTCGGAGATTGCAAAATCTATTAACTTGAGTCATAATACAAGCATAAGTAAAAATAAGAAAAAAAGTCTCCGAATTTAAAAAGTTTCGTTTTTTGAACCATTTGAAATTTCTTCAAGAGTGTAGGCGTAAGAAAATTATTCCGAAATTTATCACTTTAAAAAGTAGTTTACCTAGTTCGAGCAAAATTAATAAAGTTCTATTTAGTGCGAAATTGGCTCTACTTAGAGCTTCGATCCAGGATACCAGAAAGCGTCTATAGTTCATCGAACGAGAGCTTTATGATTTACATCTTTCTGTTTGCAATTCTATTTCTGATTTTGATGTTATTGATAGAAATTCTTGGTCTAGAACCCTTCGTTAGTCTGAGATGCATCAAGCAACTTTAAAAAAGAAATTGACACACCTCTGTAAAAAATTCGCAAGTTGTTCTTTCTGATAATTTACCCGCAGTTAATAAAAATGTGGTTGTTAATCTTTCCAGTGTTTCTTTAAATTGTTCCCAATTGAACGCTCTTAAGTGCAATTATAATTTTGCTTTGGTTAGTAAACCTTCTTTTTCTAAGCTTATTGCTCCCATTGAGAAGGCCTTTAAATTTAATGCTTTATCTTCAACTCAAAAAGATTCCATTCGACATCTTATTGCTTCTAATGTTGACTTCAATTCTAAAAATTCTAAACCTGTTTTTGCCAATACTGTTAGTCGTTGTGTAAGGAATTTAGTTTCTAATTCAGATTTGGTTGCCACTAAAGCTGACAAGGGCGGTCAAATTGTTGTTCTTGACAAGTCATCTTATGTTGATAAAACTAATGATTTGATTTATTCTGGTCCATATTTAGAAATTTCTAAAGATCCCTGTGATAATGAGTTAAAGGCTATTACTTCGGCCGTCAAGTCAGTCCAATCTATTCCATTGAAAGTTAAGCGCTCTGTTATTCCTTCTATTGCTAATTGTGCTAGGTTTTATGCTTTGCCTAAGTAGTACAGTAAAATTAGGCCAAAAAAGGTTAAAACCAAACATCCAAAAAAAAAAGGTGAAAGCTGTTGCAAATTACTTTTTACCCTTCCAGCAAGAAGGGGTAAAAAGTCCCAGCACTTTGCGAGTCGGGTTTTGGGGGAAGGGGGGGGGGACGAAATAATGCTGTATTTAAATAAAAATAATTTCTATTACTTAAAAAAAAATTCTCAAACCTCGCAGAAACCATTCTATAATAGTAAAATAATAAACTCTCACAGAAAAAAATTCTAATTAACAGGGGTGCACAGGCGGGGGGGAATGGGGGGGGGGGGGTTCATGGAGCAGCTTTGCGTCATTGGAATTTTTAAGGCAGTTTTTTTCAAGGGGTATTTCTTTCTTTTTTGAGGGCTTTTATTCTGGATGGATCTCTGTCACACTTAAGGTGTGCGTCATCGCTTTTGGGGGGGGGGAGACCCTGAATTTACATTCTAAAATCAACTATTGCAGTGAAGTTCGCGAAAAAATTTCCCTGATTTAAACTTTTCCAAAGTACAAAATGCCACACAATGATATAGTAATGTCAGAATGATATATCTAAAAGATCTAAGCGAGCTCAGTAACCAAATTATTTGTGACTGGAGTTATTAAACTGTTTAGAGCGCTGGAAAACAAAATTCCTGTGCAGCATAAAAAAGTCCAAATTGACCAAAGTTTCCCTACTTCTTCCTGATTAACAAACTTAGACCATTCTACAATCTTTTGCCATCACCGTAAAGGGGGGACAAACCGAAATTGCCAATAGTGAGATGGGCAATGCTGCAATTCTGCACCCTCTAAGTCGGAGGGGGTTCTCATTTGCAAACACCGAGCTACCTCTCTTTTATGCATCTGGTTATGTGAATTATGCTAAATATGCGGATATATGCTTTCAACACTATCTCAAACTTTTGAGTACATTATGCGATAAAAAAAATTTGATCACATAAAACATCAGCTATCCAACGATCTAACGCAGTGACAAATTCAGGTGGTCTAGAACCTGTAGTGAGTCAACGATAGAACAAGTCTTGATGAGAGCAGTGAGCAATACAACAATAGAATGCTAAATACATATTTACACTTTTTTGTCTCCCAGTTTGGAAATCACAATCCGTTTCTAAAGTCCCCAGAAGTTTCTTCCCTCTTAAGTTGGTAGTGGTATTGCTCGCTGATGGATAAGATGAGTTGCGATGTGAACTTGAACGTTCGGGTAGTAACATCAAAGGATATTGAAGGCAAACAATTTTGTGGTATTTCTTTGTAAAGGAGGTAAACAGTTATGTCTTTAGCTTCTGTTACGAGAGTAGTTAATATCTGTAAAGATGTGTAAGCCGAAACCATCTTTTACACCGAATGGTATGAAAAGTAAAGATGGAATAACAAATTGTTAAAAACTTCTAGTACGAGTTATGCGCTGATCCTCCATCAGTATTCGATAAATCTGGTTTCAGAAGGAAAGAAATCCTGTATCTTTAAAGTGCTATTATCTGAAGCAAAAGGTTCATCCACCATCACAGAACGAACAGCTGGTGTCATATATCAGGCAGTGAGAAGCAAAGGGATGTAAGTGGACATTTTCAAGTTTTGAATAAAACGCGTTTAAAGATAAGATCCTAGGTAGGCTTTCATTGATTTTCTTTTTTAAATCATGCTGTATAGAAGCAACTACCAGGTCTACTAGTACCATCTTTTGCCTCAAGATAGAGGAGAGGTTCACCAACAATTTGTACTGGTTATCACCAAATTTTTAATTTTGCCACTTGCTTCCCTTTGCTTCTCACTGCCTCATATGTAATAGATGGAAGATACCTGCTTGATCATATTTTTGGTAATGATCTGTAAGCTTCAAGGAAATATGCCAGCAATGCAGTGTATAGGTAATTTGTAAGTATGGGAAAGCTAGTGTCATTTTTGATTGGTACAAAGAAAGCACCACAGAAATATAATCTGCGTCCTATTACAACAGTCAAGCCTTCTGCTCTAGAAGACTTTCTGCGTCTCAAATCTTGTGCTTGCTCTGAGGAGTTCATTGGATATAGTGAATGTTTGAAAAGTCTGAAAGTGGACTGAAGTGCTCAATCATATGCACAAACTGTGTTAGACATAGCTGTAACAATAACTATTTTGCTGAGGATCTAGATTCCAAAAAACATCTTGATAACGAAGACTTTTTGTTACAAGCTTAGGAGAAATCATATGAAAGCAAAAAACAGTTTAGCGTAATTTTTCTGGCCATTTAATCAAATGTGCACCATTAGAGGGAGTGGGGGGTGGGGGGAAGGATAATATTTTAGTATATAATTTCGTTTTGGGAGGTGAGCTACTGTTCTTATGGGGTGGACTCCTGATTTAATGCATTTTTGATTTGCATGATATAATACTTCTACTTGAAATAAAAGGGGGGGTGAGGATTTATTTTATTTGGCGGACGGTTGGGGGGGGGGGGTGCTGTAGCTTTGAGAGGAGGTGCTTCATCGATCTTGAAAAATGGACACACTCGAATTCTAACTTTAACTTAGCATAAAATAATGTTTCTATATGAAATGTATGGAGGGGGTTCGGGGGTACTGCTTCGTTTTACGGGGATAAGGGAGCTCTGTAGCATTGGTGGGTTATGTCATCCCTCTTGGGGGTCAAACACTTTTAATTTCATGCTTTTAAATTTAGTAAAACATAATATTCTTACTTTAAATTTACTCTAAAAATTCTGGAAAAATACCCAAAACAGCAATTTTTAGATGCCCTCCCCCCTTTTCAAAACCCGACGCACAATGGGGTGGGACTTTTTACCTGTTCTTATTGGGAGGGTAATAAACGATTTGCACCAGGTTTAGCTTTTTTTTTGGATGTTTTGGTCCGACCCCTATTTTTACTGTACTAAATGTTCATAAAGCTGGTATTCCTTTCAGGCCAATTGTTTCCAATATTGGTACGGTTTCCTACAAACTTGCGAAGTATTTAGTCTCAGTTTTTTCTCCCCTTAGGAGTCAGAATTTATTCACTGTGAAAAAATCGACTGAATTTGTCAAAAAAATTCATAACTTTGGTCCAAATAACTCTTTTATGGCTTCATTTCATGTGAACTCTTTATTTACGAACGTACCGGTCGAAGGTTCATTGTTATGCCTTAAGAGTAGACTTTCTGAATTTCATTTTACTTCTAAGGAAATTGATGAGTTAATTGATGAGTTAATTTTTCTTACTCGGATTTGTTTAAAACAATGTTCTTTTGTTTTTAATGGTAGATTTTATACTATGGTTGATGGTCTGGCTATGGGAAACCCACTTAGCCCCATTCTTAGTGATATTTACATGCATTACTTTGAAGTTAAGCTGTTCCAAAAATTACAGTTTCAATTTTATGTTCGTTATGTTGATGACTGTTTTGTTCTTATGAACCAAAATGATCTTAATGTTTTGATTATTTTAAACTCTATAGATTCTCATATTCAGTTCTGAATATGAGAGTCTTCAGTCTTCAATCTTCAATTTACAAAAAAAAAATGCTTTTAAACAGTCTATAATTTTTGTTTCTTATTATAGGCGGGTATATTTAATTTCTCACGTATCCAATGATACTAATAGACGAAAAAATGAGTAATCGAATTCTCATACCGAAAATCGGTTTTAATCAGCACCGAAAACCTGGGAATTCAAAGTTACTTTTTTCAAAACACTCTACAAAAAAAAATGTCCTCTTACGTCCTTTTAGAAATTAAAAACAATTAGTCATAAATGGTCTGTAGAAAGACTCTGAAAAGGAATTAGCTGAGTATACCTGCGAACTTTGGACCCTGATCCCAAACAAATCGAAAAAACTCCATAATAATATGCCTGTGTATAGTAGAGGGGCTATGGTAGAAAATCGAGCCGGAAACTGCATTTTGTGATAAAATCATGAAACCTGGCATGCATGTAGACAATGTCCTTATAAACATTTTTAGAAGGGGAGGCAGACTCAAACAAACAAGAACGTGCTTCGCATCAATTACTGTAAACCCCAAAATCATAAATTTAAGTTCAGGCTAAATTTTTAGGCATACTGTCCCATTGATATCTACCTTGATAAGCACTAAATAAGTTACCAAAGGGCTTCAGCTGTGGGTGATAAGTTAATCATTGATCTTTGTTTGCTGGTGGAAAAACGTTTTCTAGCTTCATTTACAGACGGAAGTTACATGAAGACGAGTAGCAAAGATTCGATAAGATATTTGAAATTTTTAATCAGGTATACTTTTTTTTTCAGGTTAGAATAGGTATAAAAATGCACCAATGAGGATAGTCTTTTCATCTTTTCCACATTGTCAATTTTCCCCGACTTGCAACAAAGAGGTCGTGTCACATCCTGAGAATGAGTCAAACCCTCTTACCCTGTTTAAGCAACTGCTTTTTGCTGACCGAATTTTTGAGCAAAATCTTGGACTAGTATTAGTCGACAGTGTTTTCCAGATACAAATGTAAGCCCCATCTTTTTCTTCCCTTTTTGTACAACTCATGGAAGTATGATATGCCTAAAATGACAGCGGGCACCAACAGTTCTTACGCATATGCTTCTGTATCCTCTTTCTACAGCATCCAAAACATGTCCGAAGATCCTACAATCAGCCTCCTTGTGATTTGATGGAGCTAGAGGTGTCGTATTCAATGAAAATCCCCATTGAATCTTTAAAAGCAAATCAAGATGGTATAGGCAGTGCAATCATAAAAACAATTCTGTCTTCTTATCTGCATTCCGGAGCAAACTGATTCAGTTCTCTGGAAGCAAACCATTTTCTCCAAAGTGATATCTTTCTCCTATTCCTCTTATATGTCTTGCATCTGTATCCTGAATATACGTCAGATACTAAAAAAAAATTAAAATTCGGTCCTAGGTCGTTTTATGGGAACGATGAAAGAACCATCATAGACAATAGCATCACAATGTATCTCTGCCCTTTTTCTAAAGTTAGCATTCATAATTTTCATCTTCAGCATCCTTTGTCAAAGCGTTTTCATCTTCTCTCGATTAGTCTTCATTAGTAGGAATACTACTACTTAATTCATTGAGCAGGAATGTTAATAACTAGACTTATTTCCCGTTCAAAGAGCTCCATTTATTGAAATCAATGGAGAATGAGGTTTATTTTCATAGAGGAGAAATTCATCCAGGTTAATATGTACGATATCGCAAATAATGAAAAACTTTGAAAATGAATTTGATTTGAAATTTAATCTTTTCATTAAACAGACTTACTGGTTTTTCTGTAAAAATGAAAGACTAAAAAGTTTTTTTCCTACCCGTGAATATTAAGTGACTTCTGAGTCACAATTCCTTTCTCTATGAATGTGTTGTAACTTTTTTTCCCAACTTGCCTAATCTTCATGAGTTGCTCCACATATTCTTCGTCTACTGCTATATTCCTCTCTAATGAGAATAATTCTTTCGATGTTTCAAGAAATGGATTTCCATGTTCAGCTATTGCTGTTCAAGGCCTGACTCTTCAAGATCTTTCTTGAAAACAGGCTTTGGAAACTTTTCTTCATTGTGTATATACAGCGTTTCTTTAAATGAGCCGAGGTAACTTTTTCAAAAAGTGTAAAAAATCGATAACTTTAAGACCAACCAACATCCATCTTCTTAACGCAGTTGGATCTGTGATAGACCAATTATACCCCCGCCTCCTTTCACCACCGCATTGTTTTGCTTTTGCATGTAAGCATGGTCAAATCCAATTACAGAAAACAGGTTTATTGTCTTTTTCACAACAAATATCCCTTCTTCGAAGGCTTTGTGTACGTCTGGAAGGTTTGCGGGTTAAAGAAGAAGATCTTTCATGAAAACTGGTAACCATCGAGCATACTTACTAAAAATTATCTGTACATCGTTTAGTATAGCAATAAAATGGGAAAAAAACACAGAATCAACTCCTTCAAAGGTTCAAAAAAGATATTAAAGTTGGTTGAAAGCTGTGATCTAATAAACATTAACATTAAAAGCCCCAGCTTTAATATGGTGCTCCAAAATTTGAACATTGGGATTTTGCTTTCTTTCTCGGATTTTTAAGTTATAAAAACTTCTCTGTCAAAAGTGTCTTCATTGCATCGATGTGAATCTTTTTGTAAGAAGTAGTTACACATTTTATAATACCCTTTAGGTATGCTTTTTTTCCCCATAAAATGAGTAAAAGCTTACTAGTGATCAATCGGGTAACGGAGAATTAACAACAGCAACAATAGTAATGATAGAAATAAGAAGACATTTTTAATTCAAACTTTAAATTTCTTTCTATTAAAATTATGTTGTCTTGACATTAATTTCACCAATTTTCCTTCAAATCCTTATTTTTTTATACCCTTTGGCAATAGTTTCGATTATGCCTGCTCAGTCATAAAAAAACGAGGCCCATCATGGTCGGATAATTGGACAGTTCGGACAGGTAGCGTTCGGATAACTGGAACCCTACTTTGATATAACTCTAATTAAATTTAGAAACCAGTAATTATGTAATGAGGGGGGGAAATTAACGTCAGAGAATTTACAAATTAAAAATATCGATGTTTTTAAAAAAATAACCACTTTTTGTGAAATTATTTTGGAAATTAGACGTTTACTGGAGCTTTAAACGTTAAAAAATATAATCAACATCTATGGAGTGATACAAGCAATAATTTAAAAAATAATAATTATTAAAAAACAAAAATCACCATTTTTGGTTTTGGACAAAAATGGCTGCCAGGGGGGCTTTGGAGGGGATTTTGGAATGCCTCCCCTTCCTAAAATATTTGTTTATACAATGTGTACAAACATGCCAAGTTTCAAAATTTTATCACAAAATGCAGTTTCTTCCCCCGTAGCCCCCTGATTAGTAAACAAGCAAGCAATAATGGTTTTAAAACATTTTTAAGCGCTTTTTTGGCGTTTTCGCCCCACTGTGTGACGGGTGCATCTCACGTTCCAGACACATACGTCTGGAATAGGAGGATATTATCATCAAACAACAGCTCTTGAAGTTATTATTGTGAAATTTGAGGAATGATCCCTCCTTCATCTTATTTGTGTTGTTTGAGTTATTTTCGTATTAAAAATTATCTTGTAGCGAAATTGTTTAAATATTACGCAACTTCTTATCTTCAAAAGAAACTTTGAATTAATTGAATCTTTGACTGTAGGAAAGGCTGATTAAATAAACTTAAGCAGTAAATTAATAACATTATTTACAACCAGACATTTTTAAAATCTCTACAAGAGTACAGTCGACACCCGATTATCCGCGGAATAAGGTGGCACGGTAACTGCGAATAAGCAAATTCACAGATAATCTGCATATTAAATAAAAACGATACTGGTGTGTACAAAGGCTTTAAAAAATCTCTAACAATCGTAAGTATACATTTAAACTACAGCCAAAATAGTAACGGTGTATGTAAAAAATGCACGCAAAAGCTACAAAAGGATCGCTTTTTATTACAAACGGATTGCACACAATAGCAAACCAATCGTCCAAGCACACACATAAGCGAGCAAATCGTGCAAGCAAGCAAACTAACTGCAACAGACTAAGCTAGGTTGCACCAAAATTACAAAGGGGAGGGGAGAAGATTTTTTTAAAGAATGTTCCTGTCACTAATTTACGCTCATAAATAGTGTAGAGTTAAAAATCAGTAAGTAGAACAGTTTCAAAAATCTGTAAATAGGGTATAACTAAAGACCAGCAAGTACTGAAGATCCAAAATAGTATAAAAACTAAAAATCAGGTTTCAGCTAGTCAAGTTTCGGTTTACAGTAAAAGATTTGATGCCATTGGAAGGGAGAAGAACCAAAACGATAGAAATGTCTGAAAAAAAATGTTCTTGTTCAGCAAAAATGTGTAAATTTAGCTACATTCTGTTAACTAGTGTATTTATTTTATTTTACATTTTTTTAAAATTTTACTTAAATTTTGCACAAATTTAGCATATATTTCTTCTTAAACTATTTGAGTTTGCATTTGGAAAATTTATCGAGACGTAAATAACATACTGGCCGCAGATTGAATATTGTTGGTGTTGACATTCTTCAGTTTCTAATCTGATTCTGTGTTCTGAGGCTATCAACCTGTATCAAATTTATGAGGGAATAAATCTGATGATCACTTAGACCTTCGTCGATTGAGTAAAAAAAACAAGTTAGGATAAAATGATACACAATTTCATTTGCTAAGAAACGGTCTTAAAAAGAAATTTTTTGTAGCCACTTAGTCTCAGAGAGTGTAATTTTGAACACAGTGTGCAAAATTTTACCTTTTAAAGCAACCAATGTAAACGGAAAATCGAAATTTAAAGCATTAAAATTCCGCTTCCCATTATCCATGCTTGACCCTCTTTTATTTTACGTCACTTTTTTGGTCAATGTTATAACATAAACGCAGAAATAATAAGTATTAGATCTAAACCACTAACGCAGGGAGAAATACCTTCTTGAAGGTTTTTTTTTTATTTTATTATCAAAAATACCTGTGGAGGTTGTTTTTTTTTGACGAAAAATACCTTCCGGATGGGGTTTTTGTATCCAAAGTACATTCTAAAGGATTTTTTTTTTTTTTTTGAACAAAACAGCTTTTTCATAAACTACTGTATTAGAATGTGCATTTATGTTCAAACCAATGGCTCTGGGGGGGTGGGTTTCACCCTCAATCCCCCCCCCCCCTTCACTGCGCCACTGATCTGAACCATAGCAAAAATATGCCACAGTTTTAAATTTTGAATCTGAATATGTCAAGTCTTCATATATATATATATGAAAATATATACTTTACCAAAAAAAAAAAAAAAATTATTGAACAGTTTTTAAAAACTCCTTGTTTCAAACCAACAATTTTTTTTAAATTTCAATGCTTGTTTCTTCCAATATTCAGAAAACATCTTTTCTGATTTTTCTTGTGTAATATAGCACTTAGCAATTTAAAAACACGCAAAATATATCAGCACTTCTGTAATAAGGTGTTCATTTAAAATTCATAAGCGAAAAATATTTGGAACTTTCACCATAAGATATAAAAATCCATTTTTTCTTAAGACCATTCTATTAAAAGAAAATGCCTTTTGTAAGAAAACAGAATGCTTTTCACATGACTTCCAAAAAATAAGTTAAAATAAACCGGTTCTTATTTATTTTGACATCCTCTAGAGAAATCACTGCTGCAAACATTATAGCTTACTTCAAATTGCTTTTTTGTGTTATTTAGACAAGACATTGATTAGACTTTTTACGAAAACACAAGAAGTTTTGTTCAAAATGAGATTCATTACGAATTTTTAGAAAGAAAGATCCCTTTGAAATTTAAACGCGCTTTTTAATCGAAACTCTTGCGCTGCACCATTTAAAAACTATGAGTTAAGATAATGCAAGAGAGTTGCATAATTTGAAAGATGAGCTATTATTTTTCTACTTTAAGTATGAAGTTACATTAAGACTTATGCGTTAAGGCAGTAGGCGAATCATTTCAAATGTTGACTTGAAGAAGAGTTAATTGAAATAAATATATTGGTACCTATGCTTCAAAACATGAAATTGTAGTATGCTTGTTTAATCTTATTCGTATTTTTGTTTTATTTAATACAGATATGTGCGTTTGCATATTAATCAAATGTCTTTGAAGTAAGTTCTAGAAAACTTTATTAGTGTAGTTGACGAATTCGAAAATAACTGTTGTACTGCTGTGTACCACCATTTTTTCCTGTGATTTCATAACCCTAAAAAAATCGACTGTAACGTAATAAGGCCATCATTGGAATTATTAGGTCTCCGGTGCGCGTATTAAGTCACCAAAAGAACGGGGGAAGATATATACTAGTGCCTCATATGCTGCAAATATGTGCACAAACTGTGTGAAGTAGTGCTCCAAAAACAAAAAGTTACGATTTATCGGACCTCAAATGTGACGATTGACGTTTTTGCTTTTCATTGAAGTAAATACAGAATTTTTATAATGTTCTTAAGTTTATAAAACGTGAATTAATGTTCCTAATAAAGCCAGTGCACCATTTTTGGTAAACGTTTGGCAAGAATTTTCACGCTGAAATATTTTTTTCTTATTTTTATGAGTCATTTGATGAATGCTCAAAAGTTGGAGCTAATTGAATTATAAATGGCGATGTATTAGGTTCTGAAGTTTACGTTGACCTTATTTATATTAGGGGTGTTAAAATGAAAATGAACCAAATGTTACAAAAACGCAACCGTTAATATATTTGTGTACGTCGCTATAGGAAAACATAGCGAAATATCTTAGGGATGAGATTGGAGTATCCAGCGTGGGAACGGAACATGCCCGGTCGTTCGCATGTGCAGAAGAGATCAAAGACTCTTACAAAAAGCGCCGTCCAATCGACGTGGAAGGACACTTGTTGAATTTCTTGTAATGAAAACCATTATCTTCCAATTTTTACTGTGAGACCAGTGGCGGATACAAGGGGATGGTCATGTCCCACCCCCCTCAAACGTCGACAATAGTATCCGTTCACTTTGTCACTTTGTATTCAAACACTTTATGGAAAAAATGTAAGCGATTTCATTTTTTTCTTCAGTTTTTGAATTACTTTTAAAAGTAAATACTTGAAATACTACTTCTTATATTGTTTATAAAATTAATTATTGAGGTTTTTGTCCTATTAGGTGTCACATTCCTGACCGATGTTGTGATTTTTAAACACGTAAGCAGTTTCAGAAATTTTTCATACCAAATTAGCATATGTTTACTCGAGGGGAGGGATCACTCTTTAGCATGGCCCCCCTAAAATGGTAGCCTTTATCCGCCCCTGTATGAGACATCCCAAAATCTACGCAGGTTCATCAAGAACAAAAGACCAGGGCTACTTAGGAAGAGTAGCCCTGTTCTCCAGGGCCACCCAGGTGGCGCTGACCAAATTCAAGTGGGAGTGGACTGGTCATCTGCCCTACACCCCAGACATGTCGTCCTGCGTTTTCCATGCATTTGATTCTATGAAAAGCATTTGAAAGTGAAGCTTTTAAACTCGGACGACAAACTCGAAGACACTGTGAAGGACTGTGTCTCGTCACAGCCACAGAAATTCCAAGAACAAGGAACTCTTGGGTTCGCCTTGGTCAGGATGTCCTTGTTGGTGGTGCTCAGGCCTAGGGTGCATATACGTTGAATTAAGTCTTCCTTTAGACCCACAGTATTGTTTGGTACCTTTTAGTTTGAACGCTTGTTGTACTTAGCAACTAACAACACTAATCAACAAAAATGCATCCGATTCAAAAATTGCTATTTCTGAAGTATTTTGCCTCGCTTAATACAAAAATCACCTTAAAAAGTTGAGATTAGCACTAGTTTTCAAGATACAGAGCTAACTAGTATAGTGAACTCTGACTAATGTTCTTTTTTCCTCTCAGATAGAACCCCCCTCCCCCTCCATAGAACTGACTGTCTTCTAAACTTTAACAACTGGTTGGGATAGAAAATCTCACTACATGAAACCGAAATGGACTTCAAGAAATTTAAATTCTGGATAGAGAAGTGCCCAAAATCGGCCAATTAGCCTCTAGTAAATCCATCCATTTTTGCTCCCCCCCCCTCTGCTCATTCTGGTGGGGGTAGTGAAGAACTTTATGAACTCTGTGAACGAAGTCAATTTTCAATACCTTACAGGGAAATTTCCAAGATATATTGAAGCTAATGTTAAGGAGAGAATTTTTAACGGTCCTTCAAATACGCGCAATTACGAAAATCACTGGTTTTGAAGAAAAATTTGCGACGGGAGAAAAAAACACTCAGAAAGTCTTCAAGGGTCGTATTACAAGTATTTCTAAGCAGCAGGGAAGACGAGATCTAAAACCTGTTGAGCAAACATTCCCTACGGAATATCTGTGACTATTGATAAATGATGTTCCTCTGAAACTATATTTTGTTCCCTTCGTCCAATATCTTTTGCTAAAAAACTAAATCTATGAGCAGTGAGCATAAGGAAAGATTTAACCAAGATATCTTTACAATGGAACGCAGATATGAGGCTCATTGGGCTGAGTTAATGCTCACCAGATAATATTGAACTATTACAAGAGATGGTCCTTCTTTGACGTACAAAAAGCTATCTAAAATGAAGCGTTTTCAGCGATTAGCCAAAAGCAACCACTGTGTTCCGAAAAATAAGAATTTTTACTAAAACGGGACCTATTTAATAACATTTATTACACAAGATTTATTTTTCATTTTTAACATTACCTTTAAATCAATGTGTGGTTGCTGTGTATATTTTCCAGTGGGCTTTTATGTATCTTAAAAACAAGATTTAATAAAAAAAAAGTCCACTGCCATAATTGTTTTTCGCGACCCAAATTTAGTTGGAATTGTCTATTTAAAACCAGGATACATACAAAAAGTTATTTTTTGTTGACTAGTGAACTGAGAACGTTTCTTATAGTAAATACAAAACGTTACTTTTAACAAATACAATAATAAGTAACTTAAAACAAATAAAAAAAAACAATATTCTATATTTATTGAAGGACATAACTAAAAATCATCGTCAAACAATTTCAGCAACGCTTCAGAAGCTTCTTTTTATTGCTACAGTAAAAGCTAATTTATTGCTACGTATTTCTTTAGAAAACGATAACATTGCTATTATTATTCTTCCTACAGTCCACACCACTACAATATTTGAGTCATTTAACAAAACTACCCTTTTCGTAAAGGCTAAAAATGACTGGTGGCGTCTAATTTAGCGCAACTACTCGTATATTGGAAATTCACCGGAAAATCCTGTGTTTTCTACCGTTCTGGGAATTGGTGGAAATTAATGTTGGAAGGAACACGTAATGTCTCAGAAGTATCGTCAGATTATTTAAATTGTCATTGTCTGAAATTCCAAAAACGAAACACGAATTATAACAAAACAATTACAAAAAATTAATTTCTTATTAAAATTTACAATATGAACACTTAATGAAATTTTACAAAAGTTTTCGTAATAATGCTTCAGGCTTTTATTGAAAACTTAATTAAACAAAAAAAAACTTAAACGGCTTTTAATATTAAGGTCCATTTTTTTCTCTGACTTGCTAAGAATATATACATGAATATTCCTAACTTCTTTTTCAAGTGCTCACGCAAGTTTAAATGTATTACTATTCTTTTTTCATTGGTTCAAATGCTCTTTTCTGTTATAAAATGAACTTTTTTGTGTACTCAAATTCGAAATTGTTTGCACCGAAACGAAAGAAGTTCCAGAAGGAACATATAGTTATAAGGATTTCTGTTTATTTGGAACGCATTTAGGATTCGTAAATGGAGGGAAAAGAACATAATGGAAGTAGCTGAGCGGAAATTTACAATTAGGATTTTTTTAGATGTACGAATGTTACATTTTTGTGGCACATATTCTAAAGCAGTAGCGTAATAAATAATTAAAATGTTTTTTTCGTTTTCTAATGCTTTCAGATAGATGTATATATTTGATAAAATATTGATTTAAAATTACACGTTTGTTCCTTTCTGCGCTTGTACTGTTTGGCAATACTGTTATGAGCGTTAGAAAAAATATTCAGTAGCAATTTCTTTTAAACGTGCTTTTAAAAAATGCTTTAAGCATTGGCTTTGATAAAAAATTAACTATTTCCCAAATATAAATCGGAATTACTCATATTAACGTTTTAAACATCTTGAATTACTAATATTGAGTAAATTATATCGGATTTTTCACCTAAATCAAAAGCATTTTCTCCCAATTTAATTCTTTGTTTGCAGTATTTTTAACCTCCGACACACAAAGGAAGGGAGGTTTATAAGTTTGACGTGTCTGTGTATCTGTGTGTTTGTGTATCTGTCTGTGGCACTCTAGCGCCTAAACGGATGGACCGATTTTGAAAAAAAAAATGTTTGAAAGGAGAGTTGATTGAGAGTGCTCTTAGCTAGTTTGCGTCCTTGAATGACATAAATTAACAAAGATATTAGTTAAAAACCTCTAAAAGCTTCTTCGTGATTTTTGCAGTGAAAACATGTTTTAAAAAAATCAAAAATTAATATTAAAATAAAGAGAATTTTTTCCCGCGTCTGATAGAATGTGTTTGGAATTTCCATGTTGCATAGAATTTGACTTATAACGTTTTTTAAAGCACATGTTTTTAATAAATGTTTTTTTTTTTTTTTGAATGGGGGAGAGGAGAGAAAGTTGCAAAATGAAAAAAAAAAAATGATGGATACTTCGAAAAAAAGCCACAAAGAGCTTTAAAAAATGAAATGTGTGGGATAACTCTTTCATTTGGCACAAATGTGATAAAAAATTGTTTTTTTTCCTTCTAAAACACATTTTGTAAAAATGTCCATATATTCTTTTAAACCAAATTTGCTTCCTACTTTGTAAATAATTCTGCTTGTTTTGATTACTTGGTATGCTACATATATATACATTTTTTTTTTCTTTTTTGCTATTCAATTTCAATATATAAGGTATTCTATTAAATCATCTTGTACAGCTTTCATATTATTTTATCTCCTTCGGCTTCAAATTTGGCAAAATATCACTAAAATGTCTTCCAATATCGTCTAACTTATGTGACGTAACTTATATCTCATTATTTTCGTGATTTCACTACCATTGTTAACTCCTTTAACTTTAAGATATGTAAATTTCAAAAACAGCGATTTTTATTGATTTAACTTCGTTAGAACAGTTTTTAATAAAGAAATATAATATTTAATATATAAATCCATTTACCTATTTCATAATGAATATTAGTACTAAACTATTTTCATACTTTAAAAGAAAATCTTAGCATTGTAAACTGAATCTCTAAATAATAAGTCGATATCGCACAATGAAAGAAAATTAAATATTCTATTTTAGTTCAAATTGAAACATAATTCGTTAAAAGCATAACAGTTAGGTACAAAAGAAGAAAAAAAAGTAAAACTTTGTTGCAAACAGAAACCTACAGATGCCTCACAAAAGTATATAGAACAGGAAGGAAGTTTTTCTTTTCTTAAAAAGCGAATTATTGCATTTTTTCTGAAATTCAGCATTTATGGAAAACGTTGCCATAGCGCTTATTGTATGATTATTTACTAATTTACTGAGCATAATTTCATAAAAACTGAGAAAGTAAAAGCAGACGACTTTTATTCAACAGTTAAACAAACAGTTTAAATTTAATTCATTTTGTTAAAACAAAAAAGCTAGGTTTGCAACAAAGTAAAATACAATTTTTAAAATGTTAAGGAAAAAGAAAAGAAGTAAAAAAAAATGAACTAAAAAACGCAACTTTGATAACAAATATATATAATAATAAAGGTTCATTTCTGTAGCGAAAATAAATTACATTCATCTTTAATTTTTGATTTTATTCTCGAGCTTCAGTTGAATGGCAAAGATGCAAATCTTGAAAGAAAATTGATTTTCCCTGACGAAAAATGCTTTTCTCGGAAATTAATCGCATCCGTTGGTTTTTTTGCGAAAGGTTCAAAAATCCTACAAGTGTATGTTTTCCGTTCCTTCGAACAAAATCAAATTGGGACGATACACCAACTATTTTGAGTAAAACATCCATTTTTGGATCTAAAAATCTCAATTTAAAAAAGCGCTATTCATTAATTTTTTATTCGAAATGGTCTTCAATGCTTCCCAGCACTAACCTAAACATACCGTGAAAATTGTAACGAAATCGGTCCGGTAATTTCCGAGTTTACCTCGGACATACACATTTGGACTTTGTGTTTTGTTTATGTTAAGACATATTATTACCCTATGACAGTAACCTCCATGTTTTACGTGTATAGTATTTAAAACGAGCTGATGTGTGCATCACATGACTTCCTTTTACTCCAATTTAATGTCATTTCTCCATTACTGGCAATTTAAATGTGATTCAATAGTTTACTCTCTAAATATCACCAACAGTGGACAAATTGAAAGAAATTAAAAAAAAAAATCTCCACATTTGTCGCCTAGTTGGCAACAAAACTTGGCGACCAAAAAACTGGCGATATATTGCCAATTGTCCGCCAAATTATAACACCACTTGAGTTAACTTCAAAATTAACAATGATTCCCCCCCCCCAAAGAAAAGGGGCAAAAGACGCCTTTAGAAACACCCGAATGCAACCAAAAGGGGAGGTGCACAACTAGACCCCACTAGGAGTCTACGTACCAAATTTCAACTTTCTAGGACTTACCGTTCTTGAGTTATGCGACATACATACGCACATACATACATACTTACGTACATACAGACGTCACGAGAAAATTCGTTGTAATTAATTCGGGAATCATCATTATGGATATTTCGCGTGTCTATACGTTCTTAAGAACTTATCCACGTGTGGTCGAGTTGGAAAAAAAAAATAAAACTCAATATTCATTCGGGGGTGAGTAAAATGGAAATTAAGGTCGGTTTTTCAGTGAAATTTTTTTCGCGAATACAATACTTCCTTTTTTGTAAAAGTAATAAACGGAGAATCTGATATTTTATCAGACCATACTGACATGTGCGAAAATCGATCCTCTAGGTTTGAAGAGCTAGATCGTGAGACACTTGAAGAAGACTTTGTTAAAAATTATATGCTGTTAGTTTAAGTGTAGTTCGTTTAAGTAACTATATTTAAGCTATTTCAGTTTTAGAAATCTCCTCTTTTAAATTATGTAGTCATGTTTTAGTTATATGTTATTGCTTAGACATTTTGACAAAAACATGAGGACGCACATTTTACTAATTTTTCTACGAAAACGCAGAAATTGGGAAAGTTCGAGTCATTTATCTGATTTAAAACTTGTTCCATTATTAAATGCATTTTTCTCTCAAGACTTCTCTTCAAAATCAGTCGTTAATCATTCTTATTATGGGTCAAACTTTTACTATTTGCCAAAAAATTCGTTCATTAAAAAAATAAATAATAATAATAATAACCCTCATTTTAATTTTGAAATAGTCTAATTTGTTTGATATTTCTCACATAAATTGTTAATTTGAAGCATTTTATGCACTTCTGGCATTTGCCCAACGTTAATCATGTATAAACATTGTCAGTGAAATTTTAATGCTTATAGTTTTACTCAAATAGGAACCTTAAATACAGTTTTATTTTGGAGTCAAGAGCTGAAAAGGGAGAGGTGCAATCGAAAGTATTTTTCTTTTTCGTTGTGAGTGCTATATCTCAAAAATTTTAATACTATGTTCTGGTTAAAATTTCTAATAAATGTGAACCTATATGTAAATAAGCGTTGGTTCAATTTTGGCGCCAACCGCTCCAAGAGGTGCTGTTTTTTTTTTTTTTTTTGAGCAATCACAAATGCTTATTGCTTTCATTTGACTGTTTTGATGTGCTATCATTTTATTTTCCCGCCAGCACCCTCTGCAGTATCACCGTCGACCGGCTCCTCACGATGCTGCTCCTCTACTGAAAGCCATCTCCAGGTTGCATCAATATCCTACACTTACACGCATACATACATGCACGCACAAACAAACACATACACATACATATACCTACACACGTATACAAACACATACACGCATACATACAGACACCTACACATACACACACACCTACACACAACTACCCACACACTCATGCCTGCACACAGACACAAACGCATGCCTACACACACATACATATTTCCCCCCTACCACAAACACTCATACACACAACTACCCACACACTCATACCTGCACACAGACACAAACACACACGCCTACATACACACACACACACGTAATTGCGAAAAACATAATTTAAATTCAAGATGTCAAAATTCAATTTTTTTTTTTTTTTTTGGCTAATAAAAATAGCTTTATTAATGCAGCAATAAGAAAGATAAATCGTAATAGACTGTCCGTTGCGCATTTCTTGTGATTTTAATTGTATCGGAAATATTATCTCAATGATTAAAATTTTTTAACTGTTGCCATCTAATGTTTGTTAACAAATAAAATATTTGCAATTAATTCAATGAAGGTTTTTAAAATAACTTTCAATTTTCACTTTTTGCTTTGCACAAAATGAATTTTTTCACGAAATTAAAAACTGCCAGTAACAAAATTTGGAATTCAGAATATAGTTCTTAGTTTTTAGATTCTAAAATAAAAAATACCCTTATTCTTTCATGTGTTTCGAATTTTTAGCTCTTTATTTTGTTTATGATCACTTATCCTCATTGACCACTTTTCCCCACCACACCCTTCTCAACAAAAATACTTTTGTTAAAATATGTCGTATCAGTTACATTTTAATTATTCAACGCCTAAAGTTTAATTATACATTCATAGTGTATATTAAGAACAAGAAAATCAATTTTAATATATGTTTTAATCTAAAGTTTTTATAAATGAGGCTTAAATCGAAAAGTTTGAGGAAGTAATTTTCAGAAACGCTAAACTTGTTTCTTATCTTTTTTCCTCATTTCTACAATGTTTTTTAATTTGTTACTCCAGATGGTGGCAATACAGTCGAGAACTTTACTGGTACTTCTTTTATGCAAATGTTTTTATATTTCATGCCTTAAAACGACTAATTTTAAACGGATGACAGTTAGTGATTACTAAATTATCTATTTTTCCATGTAACTAAACCTTACTCATATTATTACAGAATTAATTATAATTTATGGCCAGTTAAGAAATATTATTATATTTTAATATTATTCTAACGATTTTTCGCAGATACTTTACTTTCCTAGAAATCTTACTTATTCGATAATTTTTTTCGTGTAAGCAAAATCGATCCATTTTCCTTTCTGGTCAAAGAAAGTTGTTGATGCCTCAGGACGTTTTCTCACAATGTCTTGCTTTTAACAATGCACAACATTTTTATGTACACCAGTAAATGTGTATCGGTAGAGGCATTTTGTATGAATATTTATCACGTTAACCTAGTTCTAGGAGTTTTTTTTTTTTTAATGCAGTTAAAATATCAGTTATAATTGCATAAGAAGTTCTAAATATTTAATGATATTTAACGTTATATTTAATACTAGTGGTACCCGCACAGCTTTGCCCGCAGTAAAAAATTAAAAGGTCATTCGGTTTGCCTGACGCATAATAGATGACGAATTTCTCGCCAATTGGGTATGTTCATTCGCTCTCCTACTCCACGTCATGATGATTTTGGAATTTGCTAGTCCATCTTATGATAATTTTGCTCCGGAAAATGTTCTTAAAATTGAAATAGAAAATTAATAAAATCTAATTTTCTAAAAATTGCTTCGAGGTGCACGCCCGTATGCTACAAACTAACGTTGTGCCGAATTTCATGAAAATCGGCCAAACGGTCTAGCCGTTATGCGTGTCACAGATATCCTACAGACATTCAGACATCCAGACAGAGAGAGAGTTTCCGCTTTATTATTAGTAAAGATTTAACTTTCTATTCTTAACTAGCAGCAAAATTGAAGGGATAAAAAACTTGATAACTTAACAAAAGGAATTGCTAGTTTTTTACAAATAAACCTTAAAGGAGTTTTATCTTTTTATAAAGTATTTACTGTAATAACAACTATAAAGTCCATGCAATTATTCGCAAATTTGTAAACAACTCCAAGTAAGTGCTGAAAATACCGGCTTTACATGTGCAGGAAACGTGAAATAAATAATGATATTTAAAGATACGTTGAATATTAATTTTATTTATTCTTAATTAGCATCAAAATGGAGGTATGAATAACATTAAAAAAGTTAAGAAAACAAATTCTTCATGCTTTACAAGGAATTAAATAAAGGAGTTATGTCCCCTCATAAAACATTTGCTGTCCTATAATTTTCATGTTTATCTGATAAACAATTACACATGAAGTTGTGAAAATACCGACATATGCATAAGATTAATTTAAAACATTTACTGATGCTTAAAAACATGTCTGATAATTTCAGTTTTCATTCTTAATTAGTTCCACAACTGAGGTATAAAAGGCAGTTTAAAAATACAAAATGTATCGCTAATGATTTACAAAATAATAATTAAAGAAATTTTGAGTTTAAAAAAAATAAGTAGTAACAGTTATTAAGTCCGTGTTATAATGTTTCAATGGATAATTATATAATTTTCAAATTAAATAAGTACGTCCAAGTAGTCTGTCCATTACAACTAAGAAACTACGTCAAAATGACAATGTACTTATATACAGGGTTTGACAAATCCCGGGCAACAGATAGTCAGAGCAACCACAAAAAATACCTATGCCGCTAGTTTTTTTTCCAGAAAAAAAGATCGTTCAGAATTCATGATACTCTGAATTGTGGTATGAACTAGAAACCGTAGCTTGCCTGGGATCGAAATCTATTTCCTTGCACCTAAGATTTTTTTCAGCTTTTTTCGGTCCCAGGTTGCATACATCAGACCATGGGATTAAAAATTCTAAAATTAAATGAAAAAAAAAATAGAACCGACTTCAAAATTGCTCTAAAAAGTGAAAAATAATTTTATTCTTTAAACACCATCGATAATACTTTTAAACATAATTTTTGAAGTTGGCGCAAAAACGATCGATAAAATCATTCACAGCCATAACTCAACTACAACTATAAATTTAACCACGTCCAGTTTCTTCACTACCACATGCATTACGCATTGATGACAGCATATTTGAGTAACGATATAAATGTTTCGTTCCTAACTTTGGATGGTTTTTTGATAAAAATATGAACGAAGCATGGTTACAATGAATTTTACTTTTTGTTTTTGCGCCAACTTCAAAAATTATGTTTAAAAGTATTATCGATGGTCTTTAAAGAATAAAATTATTTTTCACTTTTTAGAGCAATTTTGAAGTCGGTTCTATTTTTTTTTTCAAAATTTTTTTATTTCATTCTTTTTAGTGTAAATGTAGATATATTTCAGTAAAAGTAAAGAAGTTACCTAGTAAGAAGTGCGGCTCTATATCACTGTATTACTTTAGAAAAGCCTTTATTCAAAATTATCATTACAATTACTATTAATGTTACAGTTATATGGCACCAAACTTGTATAACAATGAGTTTCATATTGTCGCGTAGATGAAGATAGCGAAGACAATGTGAAAGCCAAATGAAGCGAATACTCGTTAGTCTCAACTCGAGATCTTTATTCAGAACCACGAATGAACGTTACATCTCCTTATATACAACTTGAAAAAGTGCTGGAACTTTCCAGATTTGAAAAGATACAGAAATTAATAGAACATTCGAGAAAATTCGGGAAACGGTAGAAACGAAATTTTAGTAAAATTCAATTTGTCCTAGTCGGGATTTGAACCCGGGTTGCTCGTGTGGGAGACGAGAATTCTACCACTGAGCCACCGTTAACCACGGATGAAACGTGCGAACTTCGCTACAATATCATTTTAATCATTTAATAGGGAAATTTACTGTTTTTTGCCCATAACTTTTTTTCTAAAGAACAAATATGGTCAAACAAAGTAATGGGACCTAAGTTGAGCCATCCTCTATCCATTAAAAAAAGAATCATCAAAATCGGTTCACTAGGTGAGACGCTATGAGTGGACAAACAAAAAAAAAAACATACATACGGTATGAACTGATAACCGCCTCCTTTTTGAAGTCGGTTAAAAAAAAACTGGTTACAACGTTCTAGAATAGAGGACAATTTTGTGTTCTAAAAGTTTCTTACTGTGAATTTCTTCTTCTTTACGGCGCTTTAGCGCAAGTAACAGGTAATTTGGAATAGATATTCCTTCCACTCTTCACTTAGACCGGGATCTGAAGGGGGTTGAGCATGCATGGAAAGGCTGACGCAATATTATTTCTGATTATTGTTACAGGCACGGTGGTGATTATGAAACCACATGTCGTCGCCCCCCTGGGTGGTCGACAACCCCGGGGGAGGGGGGAAAGCAGTGGGGGAACCGTTTTCTAAAACACTCATAACTCGCGAACTATTTGAGATAGAACACTGAAAAAAGTGGCAATCGACGCAAAAAAACAAGTGCTTCATAAAAGCTGAATATAATTATGGACTTATCTTTGTTGGTTTCTGAGTAAAATTCCATTTTTCGCAAACAAGCAAAATTTTTGAATAAAATGCGCAAAACAAACTTTTTTGACCAAAATAAATTCCAAATCAAAATTGTTTGATTTTTTTTTTCAAATAATGTCCAAAATATCATTATTCAGTTTGTTAAAATCATTTAAGTACTGTTAACGCGTTGAAAAACAAAATGACAGTAGCAAGCTCGAACACGATTTGCATTATAGTTCAGGATCTGAAGAGGTATTTTGAGCACGCATGGAAGACCTGACGCAAAATTATTTCTGATTAATGTCACAGGCACTATAGTGATTATGAAACCACATGTCTTCGCCCCCCTGGATGGTCGACAACCCCAGGGGAGGGGGGAAGGCAGTGGGGAGAGCCGTTTGCTAAAACACTCATAACTCGCGAACTATTTGAAACAAAACACTGAAAAAAGTGGCAATCGACGCAACAAAGCAAGGGCTTTATAAAAGCTAAATATGACTATGATCATATCTTTGTTAATTTCTGAGTAAAATTCTATTTTTCGCAAACAAGCAAAAAATTTGAATAAAATACGCATTTTTTTTTTTTCAAATTATCAAAATTATTTAACTGTTTAAGGAACCAATAAAATCTGAAATATCATTATCCAGTTTGTTTAAAATTACTTAAATATTATCAAAGCGTTGAAAAGTGAAATAAAAGCAAGCTCAAAAAGCATTTGAGGTAATTCACAAAAGGAAAAAAAAAAAAAAACAAGTTTGCGGAATGTACCTTGAAGACTCGACATAAACCAAAGTAAATTTTGTGACTCTCCTGTTTTGGCGGTTTTATTTCGTAATATTATCAAAACAATGTCCCAGTTAAGTAATTACTTAATTACTTAACCTTTAACGCATTATAGCTGCTTAGTATGGGTCACAATGGGACTTTTTTAAAAATTAAAGCATGCAAGTTTGCAAGTACGAAGTAATTACGGAAAGGATATGATCAGGATAACCCTTATGCAGATTTTACACCTGAGTTATGAAACATAGTGAGCGAGGCTATTGCCACATAAGCAGCATCAAAATTTCAGTGGAACGTTAAAGAAAATGTGAATAGTCTCTTATCCAGAGGAGTCCTGCAATGGCAATGTCTTCAATAGCGACTGCAAAACAGCAAAAGAAAACCAAAAAAACATTTAACCTGGGAAACGTTAGCTCAAAAGTGATGTTAGTACATCTAAAAATCATTCCCATACAATAAGAACAGTGCTAGGTTAGGTTCATCAGAATGGTTCACTGAAGCAAAGCGCGATGTCTGATTTCGTGAATGTAATTGAAAATGATACTTCTTGCAGCAAAATTCTGGAAGAAGCACCCTATTTTAAGAACAAAGTTCAAGTTATCGATGGAATGAATGACTCTGGTCCATAATGTCCCAAACACTAATTTCAAATGTAGCAAAGATTTTGCAGGTCTCCAAATAAAAAATAATAAAATTTTCTATCCAATTGTCAAACTACACGAGTGGACCTTAAACACGATCGGTACATCTCACTGTCGTTTTCATAACTTGAAAACCAGAAGTTCCGGAAAGTACATTACAATAATTTCTTGTCATTTCCATCAGAAATAAATATAATATCAGCTCTTTACCATGCTCCTGCAATTCTTTCCAACATGTGCTAAGAAGTATTGCTCAATCTCAATACTGTACTATTGAATCAATTCCCCTGTACCTTAGCAGTGCCTTTAGATGTAACCAAGTTTGGGTTTCACTTGAATGAAAATAAATCAATAAAGCCCACACCTTATGATGCAGCCAGTGTTACCAGATAGTTTAATTCCACCCTGCGCAGGCAAAAGCTGTAAATAATCTTGTAATTGTTTTATTAATAATTCATCTTGCTGTAAAAACTGTGCTTTTAAGACTAAAGCAAAAACCCATAAACTACAAAATACTCGGAAGAGAATGATTCAATAGAACAATTACAAGTCAACAAAAAAGAGTATGATCCAGCTTTCAGAATTTCTGATTTATTAATGCATTATGTATGCATATTGATATTCTACAATTATTTTTTAATACGCATTATTTTACTAATTTTATTTAATTAGTTTGTTTTAGAACTCTAGTGTATAATTTTATATTTATATTCGTTTTCATAAAAGCTCAAGCTTCTCATTTTTTATATTTATTTAGTACATATTATTTCTTGTATCATTGTTCTTTGTTGAGTAAATTATAAAAAGCAATATCCGCAAAACAATACCCGCAATATTCTTTTGTGCAAATTGAAAACACAAATTAATAGAAATTAATTAAAATTATATTTGAATTGAAACTACTCTGGGCCTGGTTCCCTAGTTCCTGTCAAATTAAAAGCAGTATATAACAAAATTAAAGCCATAGTTAAATACTTTGCAATTAGAATAAGTTTGTAAACTGAAGAATGAATAGTTCGTCATAAGGATAATAAGACTATTTTTTTCTCCTTTAGCATACTGCCGTTTTATTCAATGCGCTAATTTAGGCAAGTGCTTGCATTTTCTATTTCGCTTTTTAACGCTCACGTTGGTAATAATTAAGTAGTTTTAAACAAACTGAATAATGAAATTTCAGGTTTTATTGGTTCCCTTCACGGTTAAATAATTTTAAAAAAGAACTTATCTTTGAAAAAAAAAAGCTTTTTTTATTTTATACAAAATTTTTGTATGGCTGCTAAAAAAGGAATTTTAATTAAAAACCAACAAAGATAAGACCATAAACATATTTAGGTTTTTCAAGCCCTTGTTCTGTTGCATCTTTTGCCACTTTTTTCAGTGTTTTATTTCAAATAGTTCGCGAGTTATGAGTGTTTTAGCAAACGGTTCCCCCACTGCTTTCCCCCCTCCCCCGGGGTTGTCGACCATCCAGGGGGGCGAAGACATGTGGTTTCATATTCATTATAGTGCCTGTGACATTAATCAGAAATAATTTTGCGTCAAGTCTTCCATG